>NW_023425366.1:52708307-52880807 GCF_014108415.1 Molossus molossus | reverse complement strand
TAACTGAATGAATAAAAATCAACTCAATGTGCTCATTAAAAATATAGAAAGGGGCCCTGGCCGGTTTGGGTCAGCGGTTAGAGTGTCGGCTTGTGGACCAGAGCCCTGGGTTCATTTTCCACTAAGGGCATGTACCTCTGTTGCAGTTTGTCCCCGGACCTGGTTGGGTTGTGTGGGTGGCAACCACTCGATGTGTCTCTTTCACGTCGATGTTTCTCTTTCTCTCTCTCCCTCCCACTCTATCTGAACAAAATATCGAAAAGTGTCCTCGGGTGAGGATTCAAAACAAAACAAAACCAGTCCTCTAAATGATTCTGACATATATCTAATCTGGTTTGAGAGCCATTCAAATTCAGTAGTGTCTATGCTAGTTGAAGCTTAAGTCCAATGAGGAAATACTATAGTATTTTTTTATGCCTTTCAGATCACAGAGCAGCCATTGAAAGATGTATACAAACAAATATTTGTACCATAGACCCACAGGTAGGTTTTACATCACAAGCATTCAGAACAGTAGTTTTCAACTAGAAGTCAGATACCTTTATTAGTTTATTTTGCTGCTATAACATGTTACCACCAACATGGTGGCTTATAACAATGCAAATTTATTATCTTACAGTTCTGGAGAAGGTCAGAAGCCCAAAATGGGTCTCCTTAAGCTAAAATCAAGGTGTCACATGGCTGTGTTCCCTTCTGGAAGTTCTAGGGGAGAGTCCTTCATCTTGCCCTTGCCAGCTTTTAGAGGCTGGCCATATTCCTCGACTCATGGCTCCTTCCATCTTCAAAGCTAACAATGGCCAGTTTTCACACAACATCACCCTGACACTGACTCTCCTGCCTCGCTCTTCCAGTTACATGGATACTTTAGGGGGACATGATTCTGTGTACTACCTTACCTATAGAACCTTTGGGGAGAGGAAAATGACTCAGGTGCTGATGCCTCACCTATCAAATTGCAGAGGAGAGAAAGGGTAGGGCCAGAGTTTTTCTGGAGGTCATTCTGATCCCAAGCCAGAGCCCAGCACTACACATAACTGTGTACCCTTTGATCTCTATGTTGATTGCACCATGGATCACTCACTATACCTAGAATTCCAATGGAACTTCACTGAGGGGATTTGGGCCAGCTGAAGTTTTCAGGTGAATCATATTAGATTAAAGTTTATATATTTAATGCTATTTTTATACTTTATTAAGTCAGAATTTTTATTTCAAAATTGTATCAGTTTACATTTGTTAGAATCAGAATTATAGTAGTATTTTTCAGGGAAACATTGATTTATTTCAGTAGATAATGGAAACAAACCTCAAATGACATGAATTTTTATGCAGAGACTTTAAAATATTTAAAAATATTTAAGTATGTACTCTGAAACATAATTATAGGCACACATAACTAACTTGTGCTGTTAAGACAACAGAGAATTCAAATGTTTTTAAATTTTTTTTAATTATGCAAAAATATGCTAAGAGATTATTTGTCCAGGCTTAGCACTTCATTTACATGGTGCATAAGAGCAAAGCTAAATAATAATATGAAATGCAAATGTTAACTAATATTATGACCATTAAATGATAAGTGTCAAAATGGAATGTGAGTAATACCATTATGGGTTGGAGTAGGATCAGAAAGGGTTAGATGAACAAATTGGGGCTTGAGCCGAGCATTGTATTATGGGTAGTATTTGATATTTAAGCCGTATAGCTTTTTATAATAAATTATAATAATGATTTACTACAATTTAAGTAAATCATGAAACTAACCAAGGAGATGTATGTGCAAGATTGGCAAAAAGTAAGGGATGCACTAAAATTTAGAATGAAAATACAGTGTGTTTGGAGGACTGTGCTTTTAGATTTTTAAAAGGCTTATTGTTTCATTGATGTGTTATAGATCTAAGAATTCCTGTTTTTAAAATGAAATGACACTTTCTGAAAAGACTCACACAAGAAGAGATGGAAAATTATTTCCTATTCTATGATTATATCCCTAGGGATAATCTTTTTTTCTTTGGTATGTTATGTGAAAGATAAGCTAACCTATCTCAAAGTGTACTGGCTGTCAGACTTAGGGCTTTAAACCAAATGGTTGACTTAATTTTTCCCTTTTCTCAGAGCTAAATGTGGGGAGGAACCCTAAGTGTCCATCACTGTCTCCTAGTAGGGTGACGTCTAAAATTAGAGGAATAGTGGCAGACAGAGTTTAATAAAGACAGCAAATGAGCTGAAAGTTGGATTTTGCTATTAGTTGGATGAAGAGTTAGCTCAAATAAAAGTGGATAGTAGGACTGCATTCATGCCAAAGGACATCTTGGAATGACTTAGCTGTGATTCTTTTCCTGTTTGTGTGATACCTTCTTCAGTAAACTCTTAGAGTAAACAAACACAATGACAAGGTGGGTGGGCAGTATCCCGTACAGAAATGGTACTTTGTTCTTGAAGAGTTGGATTTATTTCTGGACACCGACCTTTTAAAAAGCAATACATCATTCTCCATCCAGCAAATGCCTGCTATGGCCAGTAATATGTCGGCATGTCCATTTTCGGCTTATAGTACAAAATAAATGAAAGCCAAGGACATTACAATTGGGAGGGAAGAAGAACTATTATTTAAAAGGCTTTTAAATGATGTCACTATATATTCTTTTAACAACATCCTCTAAAAGCCTTTGAAAAAATAGTCCCTTCCTCCCTTCATTGTTAACAAAGACCATACTAGGGACTGCTCTTTAAAAGGTTGTTAAATGGTGATACTATATTTTTTAACATCAACATCATTTAGAAACCTTTTAGAGAACAGTCCTGTTCACCCACAACTAACAGAGAAAAAAAGGACATGGGGGAAGGGATTACTTTTTTTTAAAGGCCTCTGGATGGTACTATCAGTAAATACAGCAATATTGTTTTTAAAAGCCCTTCTCCAATGGTGATTCAGCTTTTTGATATGTACTTTTAACCTCATGACCTTATGTTATGTGGCAGATTGGTGTGTTGACATTGACTGAAAACTCAATTTACTAATAATCCCAATAATGCCTTTTGAGCAGCTTAAAAATCAATTTCACAATTCAGTGAAACAGAGAGGATATGTATAATTAGCCCCATTTTACAGAAGAGAAAAATAAAAGCTCATTGAGGCTGTGATTTAGCTGAGGTCTCACTACACATGTATGTCTGAGTTAAAAACATAAACCAGGTCTCTTATATGGTCTGGTACCCCATCCTGCTGCCTCAGGTTACATTTATTACTTTTTTCCTAAATGACATTTTTCATTGCTCTTTTCAATATGTTCAGATACTAAGAGTTAATTTCTTATAATTAGAATAAAAATGGGATTCTATAATTTTAGTACAGAAGATAGATATATAGATGGTAGAGGTTTTATTAACACTATTATAATCCTGATGAGGTAAAGAAATATAAAATATCTCAGAGCATTGTCGTCTTTCTATGATATTATGGCATTCAGACTTCTCCCAAGATTCCTTTGCTTTATGATGTATGCTTATGAAATTATCATTTGAAATACACTTTCAGTTATCTAGCTTATTAAATAACTGTATGATAAAGACAGTACTAATTTCCTTTTATTGATTTGCTTTTGAAAGTTATTCTCTTGACTAAGGATGCTGATTCATAATTAAGATCCTATTCAAAAAAGTTTCCTCAGTTATTAATCTTTGGAAAGAAATAATAAATGCTGATTCTTCCCACTTCCTGTTCAGTTCTCTGAAGGAGAGAAAAACATCTCTCCACTTGCCTGCATTATTGACCTTTACTTTTTTTTTATCATAAGGAACATTTTGTTTTTATTGAAAAAGGAATAATAGTCTGGCCAGTGTGGCTCAGTGGTTGAGTGTTGACTCATGCACCAAGAGGTCGCTGGTTCGATTCCCGGTCAGGACACATGCCCAGGTTGTGGGTCTGATCCCCAGTGAGGGGCATGCAGGAGGAGGTCAGTCAGTGTTCTCTCTCATCAATGTTTCTATCTCTCTCCTCTCTCTCTAAAATCAATAAAGGGGGGAAATTTTTTTAAAAAAGAAAAAGGAATCATAGCTTATTGCTTGTCAGAAATAATGCTTACAAATATTAAATCCAATTTTTGTTCTGCCACCATTTTCATCCTTACGCTAATGTAGTCTTTAATAACAATGGGAGAAGAGTATCTTTATCAACAAAACACTTTCATATGCATTATCTCACTGAATCCTTATAAAACAGTCCTATGAAATTATGTAGTGTTACCCTGTAATTTACAAATTCAAGCTAGGAGAAGTTAGCTTTCATCTCATCAAATAACTTGATGTCTTTTAATTTAAAATGTAGTGTTTTCTTTCTTACCACTGCCAACTTGCTAACTCTGCATGACAAGAAGGAAAGTCATAGCCTTTCTTGATTCTGAAGAAAAATGCTACCTATGTCAAGAGAAAAAGGTACAGCCTGAGGATATATGGGCCAGTGCTGAAGTGATAGCATGTGGGCCCTGATCCCGGCACCTGATTCAGAAAGATTCATAGTCAGGTGGCTTTAATGAAATGAAAGCTGGGTCATCAAAAGGCTTTGCTACCAGAGTCATGGACTCCAAAGACTCTAAGTTTCCTGTGTAGTAATTCACCTTCTCCCCATCCCTACCTTCTCACTGAAGAATTTAAAATATTTCTTCACAAATCATACAGAAATAAATAAATATACGTGTATGTGTACATGTGCACACATGATTCTGGTCTCGAAGGACCCATTGCCCCATCCTTGTCTTATATTAGGACTTCCTCAGCAACTAGGGCATCTCTGATTGGCATCTATGATGTAAAAGGATCCTCTTCCCCTCTCAGAGTCAAGGAAAGCATTCCTAGGGAGACCTGTTATTTTTTAAAAAATAAAAATTAAATTAAAGTAGCTGTAATAAAACTGCCTTTCCAGTTTGCACATCAACTAAGACATACTCCTTTTCCTTCCTTAGGACTTCATCTAGATGAGATCCATATCCCTCTGTCTCCTAACTACAATTCCTTTAAATGCAAGCAGCATGGCCAATTTTTAGATAGTGTCCTATGTGTAAAATATGTAGAACAGCTCACAATTTCCCTCCCTCACATAATTGTATAAAGTACTGTTACATAGCCTAGCTTTTCTCCATTTGGATCTTGCTGTCCTATAGGAAATAGTTTAAGCATGACCTCCTTGACTCAGAATGCTCTGTAATTCTGTCTTTTGACGAAATCTTTATTTCTAGCAGAGGTATTTATATGAAGCTCCCAGCTTTTGTGTCTAGGCCATTCCCTTTTTATCCTCATGTTTCTTCTTTTTATGAGGCTCATTCCATCCTACATTCTTGTCTTGGGATCTCTTGATCACCTACCCACATTCAGTGAAGATCTTGACATCTTAAGCATAACCCTCCTAGCCTACCATCATCCTAGGAGACCTCCATGTGCATATAAAAATGTGTGCAATATGCAACCTCATAGCCTCTTGATCTGCTTAGTTTTCATAACTTTACTGCACTGAATTTTAGCCACATACTCCTTTAACTCTGAAATCTTATTTTACTCCTTCCCCCGTGCCTGTCATGTTCCTCGGGCACTACATTCCCTCTAAATTCTCATTTTATGTTTAGCCTAGATTGACAACAACCCTAAAAGATAGATGGTGGTTCCCCCATTTCACAGATGTGAACATTGAAGTCCCTAAAGTGGGAGTAATTTTTCTAGTGTCACAGGGTTATACTTTGCAGAGCCGGAGTTTCAGCTCAGGTCTGTCTGGCTTCAAAGCCAAGCACTTTCCACCACACCTCACTGAGCATATAAGGGAGGCACACTTTCAAAGAATTCTTTTTATGGGAGTCTGTGTATGGATTGGTGTGGAAGGAATCTGGAGATAGGGAGACCAATAAGATTGGGAGAGACACTTAATTGTTAATTATAGTTAAAACTTAAGGGGATTTTACGTGTATTTCCATACAGTTTGAACTACTTTTTTTTCTTTCCTTTACTGATTTTAGAGTGAGAGGAAGAGAGAGATAAAAACATCAATGAGAGAGAACATTGATTGGCTGCCTCCTGCATGCCCACCACTGGGGATCAGGCACACAAACTGGGCATGTGTCCTGACCAGGAATCGAGCCTGCAACCTCTTGGTGCATGGGTCAATGCTCAGCCACTGAGCCACACTGGCCAAACTGAAATACTTTTCAATAAACATTCAATACTTTTGCAATTTGAAAGTAAAGTATTTTTAATGTTTAAATGTCAATGATGACCTGAACCAGCTTAGGCTGGTGGTAGATGGACAGAAAAGAAGGAAATGAATACAAAAGACATCAAACTTGTTAACTACTTGTTGGAGGGAAATGAGAATGTCAAAGATAATGCCAAGGTTCTGAGCTTGGTTACAATGGAAGAGTACACCAATTTTGATGATGATGATGATGATGATGATGATGATGATGATGACATTGATACTGTCAGTGAGAAAGCAATGGAACTGGTGATTATCACATCTATCAAACAACATAACACATAATTGTTTTGTGCTTATGTAAAATGTTCTGGTTTTAATGAAATTTGTTGTAACCAATTATTGGAATCTTTCTGCTAAGCACTTTGAAAACCAGATTCAGTTTTGTTTTTATTAGCAGCCTTAAAATGAAAATCAGGCCTGGCCAGTGTGGCTAAGTGGGTGAACATCGACCCATGCTCCAGGAGGTTGCTGGTTCGATTACTGGTCAGGGCACATGCCCAGGTTGTGGGCCAGATCCCCAGTGAGGGATGTGCAGGAGGCGGCCAATAGATGTTCTCTCTCATCAATGTTTCCATCTCTCTCTCCCTCTCCCTCTCCCTTCTTCTCTCTCTAAAATCAATAAAGAAAAAAAATTTTTTTAATGAAAATTAGAAAAAATATTGGAAAGAATAGCAAAACATATCTAAGAATAGTATAACCTATCTGTATCTGAATTTCTGGAACTTTTTTCAGGAAAGTGGTAAATAAAAGTATGTATGCATTATTTCAAATATATACAAAGCATTGAATTTATTGACAGTGAAGCTTATGTACATGTGGGAGGGGAAAAAGTAGGATATTATAAAATAGTTTCCTCCTCATCTCAGCACCAATGTATGTTGAATACATTCTATACCAGAAGGTCAGCAAATTTTGTAAAGGGCCAGATAATAAATACTTTCAGCTTTGCAGTCCATAGCTACTCAGCTCTGCCATTGTAATACCAATGTGGTCATAGACAATATATAAATGAATGAATGTGGCTATGTTCCAATCATTTAAAAATGCAAAACTCATTCTTAGCTTACAAGCTATACAATAACAGGCAGTGGACTAAATTTGCTCCACAGGTGTTTGTTGGCACCTGCTTAACACTATGCATGAAGTAAGATACTCATTAAATGTCAGTTGAGAATATATTCAGCTCTTTCAAAAATATATTTTCATAATATATATTATTACCAAAATAAGACGTAATAAAGGTTTCACATTTTTCAGAATGTATATTGATTCCTAAAATAAAATATGAGGAATTAGCACAATTATTTTCTAGAATACCTAAATTTATATCTATCAGCATGGGTAAAAGTAGGTTTACAGTTGTGAGTACATGAGAGTTTTTTCTTGTGTTTTTATTGACTTGTTAATTGTATTATTCATATTACAACTATAAACCTACTTTTGCCTACCCCATGTGTAAAGAGGAACTTATCTTCAGGATGCTAAACCATTTATTCAAAGTAGCATTTGATGGAAGATTGAAATCTATTTTTTTGAGTCTGTGTTTATAGTTATAGATAAGAGATAAGCACATTTGCTCTTTGAAGTTTTTTTAAGTCCTATACTAAGTACCAGGCTCAATACTATGGATTAAAGGTAACATAGACTCGCTTTCTATAGTTTGCTGGGCAATACTATAACTTTCTGCATTATAGCTCTCAGTTGAGCCATACATTTGGTTTTAAAAAGTACTAATTTTAAAGATGAAACTGATTTTAAAGATGAAACTATTTCTGGTCTTTTTTTGTTAATCATATATTTAAATAGATATGCTGTAAAGTAAGCCAAATAAAACTAGATACGAATAGATCATTTTGTGTACTGTAGATCTTGGTATTTTTGAAATCCAAAGACAGGATTAGATAATATGTAAAAATGATTAAGTGACTAACTGTGGATTAAAGCATAAAAGGCTAGAAAACATTGTTTTCATAAAGCTTTACATGGATATGTCAGCTTTGAAATAGTAATGCAGATGTTAAACAAGGTTTATTCTTAGCCACCTACTTGATATTCTATGTTTTATTTTTCAATTCTCATTTAAATTTTATAATTCAATCATTTTGAACAGCTATGTTCAAAAGAAGTTTTACAACTTTAATCTTAATAATCTCAAAAAAAGCAGACATGCTATGTCATAAAATAACTATTAGTGACTAGTTTGTATCCTATAAATCTAACTTGAGTTGATAATATGGTCCATTACCAGCTAACTGCACAGAGTATTTTTCATTTTACACTCTTCAGTTACTTTTTAGTGAAGTGTTAAAAAATATGAAGCTTTTCTCCTCTCTAAAATTGCACGCTGTCTGTCTGTTATTAGGGAGATAACAGCTCTTATAAATGTTTCAGTAAGCGCTAAGTAGACAGTTATGTGCACTCTCATTCCACGCTTATTTGCTTACTGTAATAAACTGATAAAATATGTGTGGTTTGTCTCTGTGTCTCTACAGGCATCATGAGTCACATAGATTTCCTTTAGAAATAATGTTGTGTCTGCAGAATTGATTGGTTATTTTCATAAACCATCTAAAGGTACACAAACGAGTTTTATTATTTAAACATATGCTGTGTAAAGATTTGTAGAGGATTATCTCATTGTTACTTGATGCTTTTTGTTCGGTTAACTCCAGAAGAGGCTTTTTATTCTAGAGTTATTACAGTTACTGAACTAATTACCTCCTCAAGAATCGTAGTGCGGATTGCCCATATCATTTGCTTATAATGCAGCTAGATTTCTAATTCTTTGAATATTAGCAGTTAAATAATTAAATAATTAAACTAATGTTTTCAAATATTTTTTCTACTATTCTCTTTATACAGTCTTAATATTTAATGGGAAATGATGCTGTTACCTGAAGCTAGATTTTTTGAGAATTTGTGTTTATATCATAGAAGTTCTTTAGTTAATGTTTTCCTTTGTGCCTTCAAGAAACATAGTATTTGTTCATTTTTTTACAATTATATGTAATAGAAAGTTTCTAGTCAAGTCTTATCCTAAAATCAACAAATATTAATATTGATAATCTCCATCTATCATTACAGTGTGCTCTGTAAGACTGTAATATTTTTAAGAACAGGGTTATAATTGAGCACTAAGCATCTAATAAAGTACAGTTATGACCAATACTAGAGGTAGAGGATCTGTAAATTTCTATTTAAAAATAGTAAAATTATGCTTTGAGTTTGAAAAGGGATAAAATTATGTTTTATACATTGAACATAAAAATGGGGAATAAATGGGAAGACAAACATAATAAATAAGAAAATTTTATTTATGTGTATGTATGTGTGTGTGTGTGTGTGTGTGTATGAAGGTATTAAGTGGCTATGGAAACAGAAAAGGGGGAATCAAAAGGAAGAGATGCAAATGGGTTAAGCCTCATTAAGAAGCAACATTGAACAAAGATACATCAGAAGTGGAGGATCTGGAGAAAGTACACACCAGGAAGAGGAAACCTGTGCCGAGGGCCTGTGGTAGGAGCATTACTGGTGTGTGAATGGAACAGCAAGGAAGTCATGGTGGCTGGAGTGGAGTTAGTCATGGGTTCAAGATTAGTAGGAAATGACGTTAGAGAAACATAACAGGGGACCGGGCCATATGAGGCCTTATAGGCCTTTGTAAAAATTTTGGCTTTTACTCTCAATGAAATTGGGAGCCGTTGGAGGGTTTTGAACAGAGGGGAGACATGATGTAACTTTATTGTAACAGATTCATCCTGGGTGTGATGTCCAATCTGTGCTGTGTAGAGTGCAGGAGTAGAAGCAAGGAGACCGGTTAGAAGGCTCTTTGAATAACCTAGATGTGGTAGCTTAGACTAGGATGGTAACAGGAGAGGTAGTGAGCAGTGGTCAGATTTTAATTAACTCATTCAAATAACCGTGGATTCCATCCCTGGTCTCTCTCAGGTGCCTGCTGTGGCTTTTGTGTTCTTAGTCTACTAAGCCTGTCTGTGTCGTGGCACTTATCACACTGGTTGACTACTTGGTTCTCCCCACCTAAACAGTAAACTCCTTGAGGACTGTGATACTCTTTGTATCATAGTCCTTAGTACAGTGGTTGGCACAACTAACTCAGTAAATGTTTGTTAGTTGAAAGAGTGAATTTAATAAATTAATGATTAGTAATTGCTTTGTGTTTGAAATAGTGATGATCTTATTGGACTGGGAGTCCCAGAATTCCACCCAAGATGCCCATGGGAGACTGAGAGTCAGAAAACAGAGAAAGGCAAAGTGGTACTTTATTATGAGCACGGCCTTTGCTCTCTAACCCCAGTGTAGAACTCCAGTGAGTTAGGATGGTCACATCTAGGACTCATCTTTCCCATAGCACAGCGATTTTCACCCGGTGCACCGCAAGAATTTTTATAACACACAATGCCTGACTGTTTAGCCAGGGGTACTGGCCTCTTTTCCTTTAGATTGTCAAATTTAAAAATAACAATAGCAAGCACAATAATAGCTGTCTGGTGTGAATGAATCAAAATTATGCCTATTTTTGGGGGTCATATTAGCAAAATATATGTATTTTTTGGTGTGCCTCAGAATTTTAGTAATTAGTTTATGTGTGCCATGAGATGAAAACAGTTGAAAATCACTGCTATATAAGGTAGGACTAAGGAGCCTTGAACCAAAGCAAGCTCTTAGGTTGAACCATGTGAATTGCGGATTCAACTGCGTTGACTTACAGAATTGATGGATTTCACATGGTTCAGCCTAGTCAGCGGCCACACCTGAGTCTGATCACACCATCCCATGTCTACCAGGCTTCAGGGAAAGGAACGAGAGTCCAGCCTCCCAATATGAGTTTATTCCTTTTCCCCCCCAATTAGTGTCTTGAAATGTAATTAATCCTGACTAGTAGTTGGATGGGGGAATTAAACAGTAGAACCCCAATTTGAACTAGCTTAAGCAAAAAAAGGAGGGGGGCTACAGGAAGGATTGCTAAATAGAGTGTTTCACAGACAAGCAAGCTTCAGAAATAGGAATATGTCAGCTTCAAGAACCATCTATATACAAACCAAAGATACCAGCAGGACTCTCTCTTTTGTGCTTTTCTTTGCAAGTTGTTTATTTTTAGCTGAACAATATGGCAGGACTAAGACTACAAACAGAGTTTTTAAGTCTTCGAATTTTAGCCACTTGAGACTGGCTCAACTTCCCAGGTCTCAAATCCATAAATCCTCAGAAAGGGATTACTTGGGCCTTGTGTACATTTCTGAACAAATTAAGTGTGACCAGGTTCTGAGGTGGTGTGAGAACATGCCAGCTTCATTTAGAACTGAATGTGGCAGGGTTCCTAGAAGGTGTTAGAGTGTGTTGAGCACAGTCCCAGACAACCACTACAGGGTAAAACACTGGGGAGAAAAGACTAACCAGGTAAAAGCAGCCCTGAAACATTGTATTCTTATTCTTCAGTGTCACAGAACTTGACACCTTGTTGTCAGCTATCAGAACACATCATGATACTTCAGAAACCCATAGAAACAATTAACTGGGTCATAATGTGGACTTTCATAAAGCCAAGTTTTAAAAAAAAAGGAGTTTCTACTATGTAAAGTAGTCTCTTTAGCAAAGCCACTAGTTCATATGGTGCCATTGTATAGAGTCCAAAAAGGCAATCCTTGAATGTAAGCTGGAATTTCAGCTCACATCTGCCCCTCAGTCAGGTGCTGCTGTACCACCGTGTATATGATGGCCCTACTAAGTGTTAATGTAGCTATTTGGAGTAAGTGGACCTGGGAATTGTTGAGGGACCAAAAAAAAGGGTGGGTGGGGGCAAGTATCAAGATCTATGAAGGGTGTGAGATGTTACCTACTTGCAGTGTGACAAGTTAGCCTGAGACAGTTTCATGGGTGCCCGTAGAAGACACAAAGGACAGTTGATCATTCACAGCAATGCAGTGGCCTGTTATGGCAGAGTAACATTGCGCTGCTGCTCTGTGCTCCAGTTCCTGCAGGGTGACACGACGAAGGCCAGATGGTGACTGCATGTGCAGTGTGTTGCTTTGTACTCAGAGAGGAACCAGAGTATAGAAGACCCCAACCTTTTTTTTGTTGTTGTTTATCCTCACCTGAGGATATTTTTTCATTTGTTTTTAGATGGAGTGGAAGGGGGAAAGGAGAGGTGAGGGAGAGACAAAGAAAGAGAGAGAAACTTCTGTATGAGAGAGATACATCAATTGGTTGCCTCCTGCATGACCCCAACAAGGGCCGGAGATCAAACCTGCAACCCAGGTACATGCCCTTGACCAGGAATCAAACCTGCAACACTCCGGTCCATGGGCAGACACTCTAACCACTGAACAAAGCCAGCCAGAGTGAAGATCCCAATCTTTTATCAGGGCTCTTAGCAAACCTGTCTAACTTTTGCCCCAGAGGGAGGCATTTACCTGTTTCCAGTTTGCTATACAAACATCCTTGAAAAAATTGTCAGGAGCAAAGTTATTAATGCCTTTGTTCAAAAAACATGCAGAAATATAAGGGACCTGTGGAGAATTGTTTTCCTTAAACAGGAAGGGGAGGGAAGAAGGAAGGATGTAACATTTGTGCCCCTAGAACAGGGGTCAGCATACTTTTTCTGTAAAGGGTCCAGATAGTAAATATGTTAGGCTTTGCAACTACTCAGCTCTACCACTGGAGAGCAACCATCGACATTATGTGAATGAATGAGTGTGGCTGTGTTCCAATAAACCTTTATAAAACAGGCAGCAGGCCATATTCATTTGGCTTGTGGGCCATATTTGCTGACCTCTGCCCAAGATGATCTGTTTTATTCAAATTTGTTAATTAAACTCTCATTTTCACAACCCAAATCTAGGTCATTCTTTAATTAATTTATGTGGTTGGTTTTTTTTACATTTAAGAAGATTATTGATGCCCTGGCCAGTTTGGCTCAGTGGTTAGAGCGTCGGCCCACAGACCAGTGAGTTGCAGGTTCAATTCTGTTCAAGGGCATGTACCTCATTTGTGGTTTTTCCCTGGCCCTGGTCAGGAGTTGAGTAGGAGGCAGCCAGTTGATGTGTCTCTCTCACATCAATATTTCTCTCTCTCTCTCCTCCTACTCTATCTAAAGATAAATGGAAAAATATCCTCGGGTGAGGATAACAAAAAAAGGAAAGAAAGAAAATGATTGATATTTATAGAATGTGAAGGAGCCATTCACAATCTTTTGTGTCTTAGAATATAAGCATCCACCGATCATATATATGTTTCTGGAATATAGGTATCTAATCGGATGTACAAAATATTGATCTAAAATCTTGCTTTCCTGTCAGGATTAATTGTATTACATATGGGAAGTGTTGAAGGATTTATGGAACCTACTGGTTGTATTGAACAAAATGTCACCTATAGTCAATTTAGATATTGGAGGAGGTTGGCTTAATATGCCTTGTATGAATGTTGAAATCTGGTTTCAAAGTAAGCAATCAAACATTTTTAGTTAGCTTCTTTCTCTAGTTAAAAATGTATATATTATTACCACAAAGTGCTGTGTATGATGCTATTTATTGTTAAAGGAACACAGAACTCTGTATACTCACACATAACCTTTCAGGATTTTAGATGTAGAATTCATTAGAGAGTCCTTCTTGAACTTGGTTGAGTATGGAAGAATGAGTAGAGAGAATCTTACTGTCTGTCTTCCTTTGACATACATTTTTTTATTATAATAAAGGTGCAGAATTTTGAGACAAGGTAGGACAAAAACAAATATTTAGGCCATGTATTTAAGGATTAGATTGAGAGAGAGACTCAGTAAACAACCAAGACTTGTTGATAGCTCTTTATGACTTAAGGCGTGGCACACCTTCCAAGCACCTTATGGGATGTTTGTATTGCTAATTCCTGGCTGCTTTTCTCATTCTGCTCTACGTGTACGCTCTCCAACTTTCAGCTTCGCTTCCCCATATTATATGTAGCCCAAGCTTTCATGAATTGTTTGTTTATTTAAAAAAATTTTTCAATTACACTTAACATACAATATTATATTAATTTCAGATGTACAACATAGTGATTGGACACATACAACTTACGAAGTGATCTTGCTGATAAGTCTAGCACCCATCTAACACCATACATAGTTATTACAATATTATTGACTATATTCCCAATGCTACATCAACATTTATTTAAAGATATAATGAAAACTGTCTCTGGAACAATGAAGAAGAAAAAAAAACTTAAGAGGGTTACTGTCTCCAAGATCCTTATCATCTAATTAAGAGAATAAACATAAGATACTGAAAAATATAATTATCCAGTTAAGGGCTTGTGGTTTATTGTCATAGTCTCAGTGACATGGTAATTTATAAAAAAGATTTTTTTTTTTTTTGCTGAGTGTAAACCTATAAATATAATATGTAAATTCACACACACGTTCTGTGTCCATTTGCTTAATTTTGTGATGCGTACTATATCTTTGAATGAATATTTACTGCTAGGGATTGCTGTCTTAAGTTGTGTACCCTCTCCCCCAGAATTAGTACAGGAAATAGACCTTAGTGTGAACATTGAAACAGAAGAGTTTTGAAAATAATTTTTATATAAGGAAAAGGACCCAAGCTTAGAAGTGAAAGTGCTTTGAAAACTTAAAATGCTATACTGTTGTTATGATAATCAAAATGCCAAAGAAGGATGCATGGGTCAGTTGTTCCATTACTTTTTATAACCAAAATTTAAAATTTACCCAAGTATTTATTATGTTATAGTTTAAATTGTCCACCTTTAAAGTTGAGCTTTTAGAAATGGAATACTATACTTTAGTGATGCTTTGAAGACACTTTATCATTTTTATATACGATATTAACTTTTGGATTTTTGTTGATGAATCTTAAATTATTATTAAGATTTTAATGTCATCAGATGTCAGTGGCATAGTGAACATGTTGAATAGATTAAATGTACTTTCACAATTACAATAGAAAACCTAGTTTGGGAGAGCACACATGTTAGGAAACAATCTTGATTAGGCTTGTTTAATTACAAATTGATTTTTTTTTTAAAGCTTGCTCATGTCAGGTCAAGCCACATGCAATACTTTGACTTTGAGTGGAAAGATAGCCAAGACATGATATTAAAATGGACTGTGTTTCTTCATTTAATATGCTGCCTCTGGTTTCACTCAAGATTAAGGGGCAAATTTAACTAAGAGAGTCTAAAGTTCAGTGGAAGGACAAAGAGATGATTAGGCAAGAAAATACTGGGCGGGAGCGGGGAGAGGAATGAGGGATGTTTTGTTTTGCCAGATAATTTAATTGTATTGTAGGGCTATGAGAAATAAAACACTGTGGTTCTGGATTAACAGCCCAATCAAGACCCCAAAATGTCTCAAGTACATAAATAATTAGAATGCTTGCACTTAAAGATCATTGAGGAAAGGCTGACATTAAACCATGTACACTCTATTGGTTAAATATTTAGAGAAGAAAGAATATTTAAATATGGAGTCAGTAGGCCTAAATCAGTTTCACTGAATTAAAAAAATGGTACCATGAAAGCCCTAGAAAATGTAAGTGAAGAGGTTACCTGATCCCAGAATGGGGAAGATCTTTATAGTCGTTAAAGCAAAGAGAGAAACCACCTTAAAGGAGGTGGTAGTCTTCAGTTTATAGTGAAAGAAATTCAAGGTGAAAAAAGTTCAAGGAATCATAATTGGAAATGAAGGTACAAGATGTTCATTATTGGCAGATTAGACTATCTTACTGTTCAAAAGCCTCAGAAAATCAACTGACAATTTATTAAAACTAATAAGAAAATTAGCAAAATGTTCAAATATAGTGTACCTAGCAAAAACTGACAAAAAACTTTATAGCCCTGCTGGTTTGGCTCAGCGGTTAGAGCATCGGCCTGTGAACCAAAGGGTCGAGGGTTCGATTCCGGGTCAACGGCACATACCTGAGTTGCAGGTTCCATCCCAGCTCGTCAGGGATGTGTCTCTCTCACATCGATGTTTCTCTCTCTCTCCTTCCTTCCCTCCACTGTATCTTAAAAAAAAATCAGTGGATCCCGGCCGGTGTGGCTCAGTAGTTGAGCATTGACCATGCACCAAGAGGTCACTGGTTCGATTCCCAGTCAGGGTACATGCCCAGGTTGTGGGCCCAGTCCCCATTGTGGGGCATGCAGGAGGCAGCCAATGTTCTCTCTCATCGATGTTTCTGTCTCTCTTCCTCTGTCTCTAAAAAATCAATAAAGAAAAAAAGTTTTTGAAAAAAAAAATCAATAGAAAAATATCCTCAGGTGAGGAGTAACAAAACCAAAAAATTATAAACTCTAAAAAAAAAAATGTATTTATATAACTGAGATTCTCTTATTAGACATATTTTCAAAATATTAAAAATTTTTTTTTCTTTATTGATTTTAGAGAGAGAGGAAAGGAGAGGGTGAAAGAGATAGAAACATCAGTGAGAACATCGATTGACCACCTCCTGCATACCCTGCACTGGGGATCAGGCCCACAACCTGGGCATGTACCCAGGCTGGGAATCAAACCGGTGACCTCTTGGTGCATGGGTCGATGCTCAACCACTGAAACACACCGGCCGGGCAGTATTTTCAGAATATTTTAATACATGCCTACAGAGTGTAGAAAAGTTAATACTATTTTGAATGCATTTATTTTACAGTTTATATAATTTTTGACTTAATGTGTATGTATGTGATATCCTGCTAATGTTTATTGTTATGGTTTATGTAATACTCTAGGGAAAGCAAGGGTTAATGTCATAAATTTTTGCGTATTTTCTAAGAAAATTATTAACTATATTTACTAATTCATCTTCTTTCTTCTTTCTCCAACGTGCCATAGGTCAGTACTCCTGTGTTTGTACCAATGAAAACTCATGTGCTGCTTCATCGAATGAGTGGGAAAGGACTAGCTGCCCACTATTTCTTTTCAAGACAGCCTTGTATTTTTGGTAATAAGATGGTCTCTGTACAAATAACATTGAATAATACTACAGATCGAAAGATTGAAAATATCCACATAGGTGAAAAAAAACTTCCTACAGGCATGGAAATGCATGATTTTAATCCAATAGGTAAATATTCTCAATTAAAACTTTTAAACTGTATTTGATAATTGAATGTGTTCATTTTAAAAGTAAAGTAGAATACATATGATTTCATTGACTATTACCATACTCAGTTTATGTTTGTTTTCCCATTTTAAAACAAAGTTATCATACAAAATAAAAACATTCTTTTTGCCCTTAGTGAATCAGGTGCCAGCAAGGATAATGCCAGTATTCATGGAAGGATAGGTCTGAAGAATCAAAATGAACTCTCATTTTACCTGTTTGTATCACCTTCCTCTACCTCTCTACCTCAGTTTCATTCCTGTATGGTTTTTAAGTCTTTTTTAATGCGGTACCTGCCGTTTCTCCCCTTCCCTGTTTCCTTTCACATTCCTTAACTTGAAAAGGGAAGGGAGTGAAGAAGGAAAGGATGTATACTATTCTGCTTGCCTTCTTTTCCACACATAAAATATAGAACAGCCCAGAGTGTATTACTGGTGTTTATACATGTCATGTTTTTAAAATACTTTTAATCTATTTCGACCATGTAAAAATCAAGATTTTTTTACATTAAAAAAAAAATCAACCTAGAAATCTCATTTTTCTTGGAATAAAACATATGGTATGGTGGCACTGGGTCTGCATTCCCACATGCAGCGCCTCCAGCTGGTGCTGAGGGGCCGCCCCTTGGGCGCAGCTTCCCAGGACCTCAGTGCCCCACGTGATGCTGCCGCACCAGCTGTCATCTCTTTCCACGTTTAAGTATTGTACCAAAAATACCTTTTAATTAAGTGTGATAATTGTATGTCTTACTTTGAGTTTAAAATAGGATAATAAATAGAATGTCTATCTCTATTTCTATTTTGTGAAAATGGAGACAGCCCTAAAGTTTTGTTAGGAGAAGCTTCAGGCAAAATCTCAGAAGTAATACAAGGTTTCTGTCACTGAATACTTGAAATGTATAATCAGAAAGTTCCAAATACTTCCTTTTTATCCTACTTTAGGTGAGCAGAGCCTTTTGACCAGGACTGTGCCTTCTTGCTCATTATTTCACATAGCTGTTCTGGTTTTTTTCTTCACCTGAGCTCCTTGACTTTGTTAAATCCTCTAGTATAATTTTCAGGACCCATTTGGCAAAGAAGTCATTCTTTGTGTTATATTTTTACACAAAGGAATAAAACACTTTCTAGTAGATGGAATATGCTAGTTTTTATAAGTAACCAAAGTAGTGATAAAGTAAGGTGATTTCAGAACATACTTATTATTGATTACCCTTTATTTAAAAACTAATTTGGTAATTAAGACACAATGTAAAGAATACAGTGTCCTGATTTTTAATTTTTTTGTAAAGTTAATATATATAAATATATTAATATATTTTAATTATTTTGTGAATATTACAATTTGTGTTCTTCTTGATTGCTTAAAATTCAACCTTTTTACCTAGTTAAAAAATTAAGAAGTGTCAAGCAGCTGATAGATGAGTTATCTGAAGGTTGAAAATGTTATCCAAAGGTTAAAACAGTAGAACAGTATTAACATTTCTTTGAGCTGGCATAATGAGTCAATGACTTGAACTTTTGCTGGCCTATGTAGAATAGAAGAAATAAATATAATAAATTTCATAGTATGGCCCTAACACAGAAATAAAATGTGAACGTATACCATTGTCTCAGTAATAGTAGTCGGCTTTTTTTTTCTTGGACAAATTTTTATGACTATAATGTTTCATTCATTTCATTGGCATTTATTGAATTACCCTCAAAATACAGAGTTCTTTTTCATGCAGTAGATATTTGTATGTAACACCACCTAGTCTCTTTTATTAATAGATTACAGTAGAGTTACAGAGTATGATATATCTTAATTACTCCTCCAGAAACATCTTAAACCACACACAAAAATTACTGTATTTTCATGTTTTGTGAAATAAGGGAGGTAAGAGAACTATTTTATTTAATAAACACATATGCATACGTTAAGGAGTTCAGCAGATTTCTTGTTTGCCACCAATCTATTTTCGTTTCGTCTATAACATGTGATGACTTTTGTCTGGATTTTGCCTTGCCTTTAGCATGAAACTAAATTCCTTGCAAGAATATTAGGAATAAGGTGACATTTTCCCCTAAAGAGACCAGTATATAAGAGATGTAAAATAAACACATGCAAAGAGGGAATAGGCTGTTCAGTAAATATGTTCGGTGACTTTATGATAACAATTGACACGTTCGAGTTCAGCTAAGATTTCACTAGTTACTAAACAACTGTCGCATCAAAGTAGATGGCATCCTGTGTGATTTCATTTCTCATTATTAATGGTGTGGTATAATAGAGCCTGTGTTTTTCAGCCATTTCTATATAACCCTCTCATGTATATAGCAGTGATTCAGAGAAGTATCCAAATAAAGACACTTGATTGAGTAAACTTCCCCAATGTGTAGTAGGCTTCATATATTATAAAAATTCACTATATGAATAGTTTTATGCTGATCATTTTGCTCTTGAAGCATTTATATAATAAAACATACCATTGATCATAATCTGTCCTTCAGGATTAGCATGGCATTAAACACACATTTAATTCTCTCAAGACTGAAGACAATACCAAACCATGTCAAGGAGTGCTGTCAGCAAGGCATCTTGAGAACTGTCACTTTGTCAATGAAATACAAGGGTGCATGATTTAGAGAGCTCTAAGTCATGAATGCCATCATGTTATGGAGGTGACAGCATCTGCTACCAGTGTGGTGTTTAGCTGCAAACTAGAACAAACCCTGGTGTATCATGGCACAGAAGAAAGCAGTAAGGAATAGTCTTGAGCTGTGAACTGATAAGATACAGCTTTAGGGAAAATGAAAGTATTATTATAGTTATTTATTCTACAATAACACCTGTTTGCCAAAGATTTTTGGCAGCAAGTTTTCTGGTACTTGTGTAGCATCCTGGTAAATGTTATGTTTATAAATAAATGAAATTCAAACCTGAAAAATCAACTTAACATTAAATAGACCAATGACATTTAAAAATCAGCATCAGATAAGTAAGTACCCTCTTATTCCGCCTAGTCTTCATTGAGTCTATAAGACATAAACATACTCTTGATATAATAAGCTTATTGAATTATTCTTTTGTTCCATCTATACCATCTTCTCTGTTGTGGTTAACATTTAATGGTAAATTATCCTTATGAACAAGCCCTAGGATAGTCACAGTCTACTGGATTACAGTGTGTTTGCTGAAATATAACTATATCTTTCTAATAAGATATGTACAGAATAGAAAAAGCTAAATATAAAGCTACTGCCCTGGCTGGTTTGGCTCAGAAGTTAGAGTGCCGGCCCGAGGACCAAAGAGTCATTGGTGTGATTCTGGTTAAGGGCACATACCTCGGTTACGATTCGATCCCTGGCCCTGATCAGGGTCATGTGGGAGGCAATCGATGTGTCTCTCTCACATCAGTGTTTCTCCCTCCCTCCCTCCCACTCTATCTGAAAATTAATGGAAAAATATCCTTGGGTGAGGATATATATATATGGCTACTGTTTAACATGAGTGCACTTAACACTGCAGACTTCTGGCAAAGTGGAAATCAAAAGTGGATGGTTTTTGTTTAAATATATAATATATGTGTAAATTTTTGTACTAAGTAGGTACATATTTAAGATCTCCCAGCCCTGGCTGGTTTGGCTCAGCGGTTAGAGAGTCAGCCCACAGACCAGAGAGTCCTGGGTTTGGTTCCCACTAAGGGCACGTACCTCAGTTACAGTTTGTCCCGGTCGTGTGGGTGGCAGCCACTCGATGTGTCTCTTACACATCGATGTTTCTCTCTCTCTCTTCCTCTCTCCCTCCCCCACTATCTGAAGATAAATGCAAAAATGTCCTTGGGTGAGGATAAAAAAAAAAGATCTCCCATTATTCTTCTAATATACAGACAGATTTTGGAATCAAAAACAGAATAAAATCTTGTTATTGCCTTAGGTTTCATCATTGTCAACTGAAAAACATCAGTGTTGTGTGTATATACATACATATACATATATATATATATATATATATATATATATATATATATATATATATTTTTTTTTGGTATGTGCCCCTAGTGGGAACTGAACCTAGGACTCTCTGGTCCTCAGGCCAACGCTCCAACTGCTGAGCCAAACCAGCCGGGGCATTGTGGTACATATATTGATAGTTATTTCCCATACATAATTAGTTGAAGATTAAGCTTCAGAAATTACAGATCTATACAATGCCTCCCCCCCCCCCCCGCCAAGATAATCTCTTTTACTAAATTTTCTTTCAGTAATTTTTTGAATAATACAATTAGACATACCATTTGGTTCCTATAATGCCAGTTGTCTGGATTATTTTCTAAGTACAACAAATTAATTTCTTCCAGTTTTGCTTTAATTCGTATTTCTAAATATTTGCATTTTGATTGTTTTCTAGGGAAAATTTGGAACATAGTTTAAAATTTACTTTTTTATATCTATATAAATATTCCATAGTTTTAAATACATAATCTCTTTAAAGCACCCATAATTCATTACAGTTGTTCTGCACAGGACTAAATTTATTTCCTCCTCACCTTCAATGCCTATAAAGACAGTATTGTAAAACATGACATCCTCAGGATGAGACACATTCCTGAAACAAAATGATATAATATGTTCATTGAAATATGTGCAGAATTAAGTTGTGAAAAAGAAAGCCTTCAAGCAGAATAGTGAAATTACTTTATAATTTACTTGAATATTCTTAGTTTGAAAGCGTTCTTTTTTTTTATCCTCACCCGAGGACATTTTTCCATTTTTTGTTCAGATAGAGTGGGAGGGAGAAAGAGAGAGAGAAACATCGACATGAAAGGGACAAACTGCAACCAAGGGATGCCCTTAGCAGGAACCGAACCCGGGTCTCTCTGGACCACAGGCCGACGCTCTAACTGCTGAGCCAAACCGGCCAGGGCTGAAAGTGTTCTTATAAGCCATCATTAAATTTGACTTTTTAAAATATGTTTTTATTGATTTTTTTTGAAGAGGGAGATAGAAACATCCATATGAGAGAGATACATCTATCAACTGCCTCCCGCATGCCTCCTACTGGGGATCAAGCCCACAACCCAGGCATGTGCCCTGACCTGAATTGAACTGAGACCTCTCAGTCCATGGGACGATGCTCAATCTACTGAGCCACACTGGCTTGGCAACTATTTTAACCAAACTACAAACATTACACACGTTTTCAGTGTTTAGTTTGCCTATTTTTACATTCTCTGTGTTTTCATGTCTAAATTATCTATTTCCTAGAATCTCTTGAGCCTGAGGGATCCATTACTGTTTCAATGGGTATTGACTTCTGTGATTCCACTCAGACTGCCAGTTTCCAGTTGTGGTAAGTTCAGTTGTTTTTCTGTATCTTATATTACCTGTAAAGGATAGCAGACCAAAACTTAGCTTTCAACAGCTTTTTTCTTTGAGAGAGAAAACATTTAAACAAATGTGCCTTTCTTTTGCAGTAGTTAGACTGCCATGGAATAGTTGTATAAATTGTGTACAATGTATATATGTTCAGTATTCATTATCAGCTAGCCATTACAGTCTGCCATATGTGATTGAAATTCATAGTTTGTTGGTCAAAGTAAGAAGGTACTGCTAAATAATTTTTTTACTCCTCCTAACTCTGCAGTTTTGGAAATCAGGAGAAAATTGATGAGAGAAATTCAGGAGAAATAATAAACCTTTAATAATATTACTGAATAGTCCAGAGAAGATACCTTTTTAAACATCTTATATGTTATCTTGAGCTTCGTAAGTGGAGAATTATTGATTCTGTCAGTACCTAAAACCCATACATTTCCCCCTTTTAATTTAATTTACAAACTGCTTTTGATAAAATTCAAAACAACATATATGCAGTTGGCAAAGGTTTCAGAGGTGAATATCACTCAAAGGAGCTTTTTCCAGGATTGAGTTTTGTCATTATTAATTGTTTTTATATAATGTTTTATACATTTCTAATGAAATCCTGAAACTACTAGCAGTTAGTACAAAGTTTATATTTATGCATCTTTATTTATCTTTGAACTTTTTTGTATTTTTCTGGTCTAGGATATGATTTGTTATTTTGATTTGAAGTTGCTCTGTTTTTATTCTAAAAAGAAATGAGACACTTTATTTATCTAAGTTTTTTTTAATTTTAATTGTCACCCAAGGATATTTTTACATTTATCTTCAGACAGAGTGGGAGGGACAGAGAGAGAGAGAGAAACATTGATGTGCGAGAGACACAACTGGTTGCCACTCACACGACCCCAACCAGTGCCAGAGATGAACCACAACTTAGCTGGAATTGAACCCAGGACTCTTTGTCCACAGGCCAGCGCTCTAACTGCTGAGCCAAACCAGCCAACACTATTTATCTAAGTTTTAACTAGCTAAAGCAGAATTTGTTATGATAAAAAATCTCCAAGTTTAGGAAATAGACATTTGAAAATAAGTTTATAGTTAAATATAGTCAACCTTACTTTTTCATATGACTTTTCATTTTACCAGTAATTCAGGCCTAATATTGTACCACTTATTGCTGAGAACCTGCAATGATGAATATAAGCAATGTAGCATAACACATTGATTTTATGCAGATCATCACCTTTATGTTTTGGGAGGTCTGCTATATTAGTGATATATAAAAACTGATTACTTTTCCCAACATTGCCTAGTAATTGTTTATTATTTTTCTATTAGACAACACAGATCAATATTACTGAGCACAAGACTATGAGTAACATCACTCTAAATAGATTTGCCTCCAACACCAGAGGTATATTCATTTTAATGATTTCGACAATGTGAGCCCAATGACAAAGCTCATGCACCAAGTTAGGGCAAAAGTAAGAACTAAAAGAATTATTTTTTTCTTATCAAGTTATCTAAAGAATATTTTATATTTCTATGTAAGGAGGGTTTTTTTAATTGTTTTTTTAAAAGAACACTGTATTTTCATTACCAAGATTTTCTTTATAGTCCTTTGGATAAGATTTGCATTTTATCTTTCACAATTAAGTCCCTTTAAAGATAAATATGTAGATAGTGTTTGATTTTTATCTTACATTGGGGAGTGTATACGAACAGTTTTTTCTCAATTTCTCTTAAACTAATTTTAGGAAAATGATGAATGTATTTTACAAAGAAAATAGCCTTTCTTATTTTAAGCATGTATATTAATATGTTTTGCTGTTGTCAAGGTATAAGTTAATTATTTATTTTAGATTTTATTAAGCACATAAGCATACTGGATCAAAAATTATTTTTGTGTGTGTGCTCTAAAAAGAACACTTTGTCTTGCATCAAATGTAATTGATCCTGAACCAGTGTAATCACAATTACTCACTTTTCTTAATTGGCCTGCCCAAAATCAGAAAATGGAAACCGATCGACAGTGTTTAAATCAATAGCTTCATAGTAGTGCTAGTGGGGGTAGGGAGATAGTGGTAATGGGTAGATCAATTGGTCTTAGATGCCAATCACTGACTGTGCCTTTTGCATAGTAAATAGCACTTTTTGCTTAGTGATGTGTGCTGTATTAGTCTTGGTTCAATAAAAGGTGGGGGGTCAAGAATGGCTGATACTGAATTTTTTTCCTTGAAATAAATTATATAAATCAATACATAAAATTATGGGTAATAAGGACATATTTGATAAGTCTTCAGAAATGCTGAGAACATGGACTATAAGTCTGTCAGGTATACTTCTGTTTATTAAAAGAAAAGACATAAGAGTAAAATGATCCTACTTTAGCTTCCAGATTAATTCTAAATCATTAGTTATACGATACAGTAGATAGATAGCTAGATACATAGAAAGCACTATTATATGTAGCTATATAGTAACATGGATACTTGATGTGTTAATGTCTCTTTTGCTTTGCATTTTAAATGGTCATCAAATTAAGTCCTTGCTTAAATTTATTGAGATTGAAAATTTGTATAATATACAGGAATGTTTTTCTCTCTAAAAGTAGATGCATTGCATAAACACTACTTGTCTTTGTAATCAGCAGATATTAATATATTGACTAGTATGAAAATAATATGGTTTGACTCAAGTTAGAGGGCTGAGCTCTAGCATCCACCCCTCTTTTTGCCCAAATGCATTAAAGAGACAGAAAATACATTTTTAAAAAGAGAATGTGCACTAACGAAAGAAAGCCATTAGCTGACCAGAAATTGTGAAGAATTATTGGCACTTAGCAAATGAGAGCAGATAAACAATAACAGAGAAAATAAAAACCATAGAGCCCACACTCATGGGAGGAAATTACTGCAATGGTAAGAACAAATCTGGCAGAATATCAAGCACAAAGTGTGAACTAGTGAAAAGAAAAGTTAGGGTAACACAGTTATCAGGGAATTAAAGAACTGTTTCTAACCTCCAATTCTCCAACCTGACCCCTAGCAGCAGGCAATATACACATTTAATTGTAAACCTAAGAATTATACTATAAAGAAAGTGAACTACTTGTCAGGAAGGACTTTTGGTGTGGGTGTGGGAGTCTAAGAGAACAACAGGGTTTGAGTTTGTGGGAAGGAGCCAGGGATGGTTAGAGATGAGATGGAAACTCAGTTGATTTAACAGAGTAATATTCTCAAGCCCTCTGCCACTAGGATAAATCCAATGTTATGTCTGTTGGAGGGATAAGGTCGTTGCCTACCTGCCTTCCAACTTCAAGTCATCTCACCCACTTAAGAAAACTTCAGTCAGCCCACCAGGAGAGAGGAGACCCATGGTGATAATACTCACTAACACATTATCAAGCAGTTGCAGTGTGCTAGGCACTGTCTAAGCACTTGTGTCATGTGTGTTAATTTATTTAATTCATTCATAAAACACTCCTGTGAGATAAATATTACTATTATCCCTTTTCTAGAGATGAGTAAACTGAGGCATATGAAGATTAAGAAACTTGTCTAAAATCGCATAGCTAATGAGTAGCAAACTTGCTGTGTGTGTTAATTAAGCCTAGTCTCTCTCTCTCTCTCTCTTCCTCTCCCTCCCTCCCACTCTAGCTGAAAATAAATGGGAAAAAGTATACTCAGGTGAGGATTGAAAAAAGGAAAAGGAGCAGTGAGGAAAATTTTAAAGTACTCATGTGTAGTTATCATACCAATTATACCTCAATAAAGCCTTAAAAATTAATGGCTTAAGACACCAACCATTTTATTATACGTGATTTTATGGGTCAGGAATTCAGATGATCAAGAACACTAATAAGTTTGGGAAAGAAAGGGGAGAATTGGACAATGTCAGAGAGAATAAAGAGAGAGGTTCAAAGGCCAGGCATGAGAGCAAACTGGAGGGTAAATAGCATTGAGCTCATGATTGGCATTAGTAGATAGAATGGAAAATGCACTGTAGTAAGTACTGTACATTGATTTTATTCTCCAAATCTTCAAAGTAAAGCTAATAAAATTGTTAACATGTAAAAAAACACACAAGTATTCTTGGAAAGTTGAAAACATAATGCCAAAAGTAATTCAGTAGATGCATAGTAGAATGGACACAGCTGAATACTGATTTGTTGTTCTGGAAAAGGGAGTCAATGAAATCAACTGGAATAGAGAGTAAAAACAAACCAAAAAACAGAATGGAAAATATAGAAGGAAGGTTAAAAGAATCAATTCATGTAATAAGAGATGTAGAAGGAAAGAAAAGAGACAATGAAAGGAAGAAATAATTAAAGAAATAAATTATAGAAGAAAATTTCCCCAGCAATAGAAATGCGTAAGACTTATGCTTGAAAGGACCCCTCAAAGGCCAAACAGGATGAATGTGAGTGACTGGCAATAAGACCACATCCTGATGACATTATTAATAAGAAGAAAACCACTCTAGTATCTTCTAGAGTGGAGGAAAAAAGCAGCTTGCCTAAAAATGAAAAAGAATGTAAATGGAATCAGATTTCTTATCAGTGCCGGTGGCCAGAAGGCAAAGAACATGATCTTTACATTTTTGAGGAAACTAAGTCAACAGTTTTCAGACAAAGACTCCATCAGTTTATCACTTACAGACCCTTTGTTAAAAGGATTATTCAAAGATATACTGTAGTAGAATTTTTTTAAATCTGAGACTGAGAAAAAAGTGAAAAAGTAGTACACAAAGAATTCTACCTATAAAATCTATCAATGTGTAAAAATAATTCTTCATACCTAAAGAAAAAAATAATTTTTAATAATAAACTAGAACCAAAATCACAACATAGACAAGTGGGAGAAGATGTTCTTACCATGTTTGGCAAGAGGATTAATTGAGGGTAAAAAGAAGTTTTGTGTTTAAAATGTTAAAGCTAACCACTAAAATAATACAAATAAGATGTATTATAACTTTGCAACATCTAGAGACCAGAAGAAAAGGAGGGATTAAAATTTGATCATTTTAACAAAGGGGAGGAGAAGACAGCATGATAAATAGAAAACAACATAAAATGGCTGGAAGGGGACACATACTGCACATACTAGTTATCATGATTCATGTCAGTAGATAAAATTCCACTTATATTAAACATGTAACAAAACTCAACATATGGTATTTATAAGAACTCCACCTAAAAGAGAATGGCCAAGAAAAATTGAGAATAAAAGATTAAATATATGTATATGTGTGAATATGTTTACTATCAGGTAGATTATTTGTTTTTTATCCTCACCCGAGGACATTTTTCCATTTTTTGTTCAGGTAGAGTGGGGGGGGGGAGAGAGGAACAGAGAGAGAGAGAGAAACATCGATGTGAAAGGGACACATCGAATGGCTGCCACCCGCACAACCGACCAGGGCCGGGGACAAACTGCAACCGAGGTACATGCCCTTAGCGGGAACCGAATCCGGGTCTCTCAGGACCGCAGGCCGACGCTCTAACCGCTGAGCCAAACCGGCCAGGGCACTATCAGGTAGATTATAAGAAAACAGGACAATAGTAACACTAGAAAAATTTTAAAAGCATTTAGATTTTTTTAAAAATTCCTATTCATTGCAATCTTCCACAAAAATATGTTATAAACTATTCAACAACATAGCTTTGTAATATATAAGCAGTAACTATTAAATGCTAGGAGAAGTTGACAAAGCCATGACCATAGTATATTTTATTTATTTATTTTTTTCCTCACCCGAGGACATTTTTCCATTTTTTGCTCAGATATAGTGGGAGGGAGAGAGAGGTAGAGAGAGAGAGAGAAACATTGACGTGAAAGGGACACATCGAGTGGCTGCCACCCGCACTACCAACCAGGGCTGGGGACAAACCGCAACCGAGGTACGTGCCCTTAGTGGGAACCGAACCCGGGTCTCTCTGCCGCAGGTCAACGCTCCAACCACTGAGCCAAACCGGCCAGGGCAACCATAGTATATTTTAATACACACATCAGAAATTGACAAATCAAAGAGGAAGGTAGATATTTATGTAGAAAAATATTTTTCTGAAGTGCACACAGGATATTCTCAAAGAGCACATGTTAGGACACAGAGTAAGTCTATAAATTAAAGAAGATTGAAATCATATCAAGCATCTTCTCAGATCACAATGTTCTGAAACTGGAAATAAATTACAATAAAAACACTAAAAAACATTCAAGCACATGGAGGCTAAATAGCTTGTTATTAAACAATGAATGGGTTACCAGTGAGATCAAGAAATAAATCAAAAACTTCCTGGAAACTAATGAAAATGAACACACAACGGTATAAAATATATGGGACACAGCAAAAGCAGTCCTAAGAGGAAAGTTCATAGCATTACAGGCTTACCTCAAGAAACAAGAAAATTTTCTAATAAATTATCTAATCCTACAACTTAAAGATGTAGAAAGACAACAAAAAGAAAAACCCACAGTTAATAGAAGGAAGGAAATAATATCAGAGTGGAAATAAATGACACAGAGACTAAAAATATATATAAAAGATCAATGAAACCAACAGCTGGTTCTTTGAAAAGATGAACAAGATTGATCAACCTTTAGCCAGACTCACTAAGAAACAAAGAGAGAGGACCCAAATTAATAAAATCAGAAACAAAAGAGATGAAGTAATAACTAACACTATAGAAATACAAAGAATTGTAAGAAAATACTATGAACAATTATATGCCAATAAATTCAACAACCTAGGCGAAATGGACAAATTCATAGAATCTTCCAAATCTCAACTGGGAAGAGTCAGAAAATGTAAACAGACCAATAACAATTAAGGAGATATAAGCAGTAATCAATATGCTCCCAGCAAACAAAAGCCCTGGTCTATACTACTTCACAGGTGAGTTTTGCCAAACATTCAAAGAAGATCTATCACCTGTTCTAAAACTATTCCAGAAAATTAAAGAAGAAGGAAGACTTCTAAACTCTTTTTATGAGGCCAGCGTAATCCTAATCCCACAACTAGATAAAGACACTACAAAGAAAGAAAATTACAGACCAATATTCTTGATGAACACAGACACCAAAATCTTTTTTTTTTTTTTTTTTTGTTTTTTTTTTATCCTCACCCGAGGATATTTTCCATTTTTTGTACAGATAGAGTGGGAGGGAGAGAGAGGAAGGAGAGAGAGAGAGAAACATCGACGTGAAGGGACACATCGGGTGGCTGCCACCCGCACGACCAACCAGGGCCGGGGACAAACTGCAACCGAAGTACGTGCCCTTAGCGGGAACCGAACCCGGGTCTCTCCGGACCGCAGGCCGACGCTCTAACCGCTGAGCCAAACTGGCCAGGGCCAGACACCAAAATCTTAAACAAAATCTTAGCAAATCAGATCCAGCAGTATATTTTAAAAAATTATACACCAAAACCAAGTGGGATTTATCGCAGGGATGCAAGGCTGGTACAATATTTGTAAAGCAGTAAATATGATACACCATATAAACAAAGTGAAAGATAAAAATCACAGGATCATATCAGTTGACGCTGAAAAAGAATTTGACAAAATCCAGCACCCATTATTGACGAAAAATCTCAGCAAAGTGGGACTAGAAGGATCATACCTCAACAGAATAAAGGCCATGTATGAGAGACCTACAGCCAATACCATACTCAATGGGCAAAAACTAAAAACTTTCCTTTAACAACAGGAACAAGACAGGGATGTCCACTTTCACCACTCTTATTTAACATAGTACTGGAAGTCTTAGCCACAGCAATCAGACAAGAAGGAAAAATAAAATGAAGATACCTAGGAATAAACTTAAGCAAAGAAGTTAAGTAGTTTTCATGGAAAACTACAGGACATTAAAAAAATAAATAGAGAAGATATAAAAAAGTGGAAGCATATATATATATATACCTTGTTTATGGATTGGAAGGATTAACATCATTAAAAAAATCCATACTACCCAAAACAATCTATAGATTCATTGCAGTCCCCTTTAAAATACCAGTGGCATATTTCACAGAATTAGAACAAATCATCCAAAAGTTTATATGGAACCAAAAAATACCCCGAATAGCCACAGCAATCTTGAAAAAGAAGAGCAGTCCTGGCCAGTTTGGCTCAGCGGTTAGAGCGTCAGCCCGTGGACCAGAGAGTCCCAGGTTCAGTTCCCTCTCAGGGCACATACCTCGGTTGCAGTTTGTCCCCGGCCCGGTTGGGGTCGTGTGTGTGGCAACCAGTCGATGTGTCTCTCTCACATTGATGTTTCTCTCTTTCTCTTCCTCCCTCTCTCCCTCCCGCTCTATCTGAAGATAAATGCAAAAAAAAAAAAAAAAAAGAAAAGAAAAGAAAAAGAAAGATAGATAAAGAAGAAGAAGAATAAAGTAGGAGGGATCACAATACTGGATATCAGGTTATACTACAAAGCCATTGTAATCAAAACAGCCTGGTACTGGCACAAGAACAAGCAGATATATCAGTGGAACAGAACAGAGAACCCAGAAATTGACCCAAAACAATATGCTCAATTAATATTTAACAAAAGTGGCAAGAGCATACAGTGGAGTCAAGCCAGCCTCTTCAATAAATGGTGTTGGGAAAATTGGACAGCTACATGCAAAAAAATGAAACTAGACCATCAACTTACACCATACACAAGAATAAACTCAAAATGGATAAAAGACTTAAATGTGACTCGTGAAACCATAATAATCCTAGAAGTTATGTAGGCAGCAAAATCTCAGACATCACATGCAGCAGAATTTTCACTGATACATCTCCTAGGGCAAGAGAAAGAAAAAAAATAATAAATGGGATGACATCAAACTGAAAAGTTTCTGCACAGCAAAAGAAACAATCATCAAAATGGAAAGGCAACCCACTGTATGGGAGAACATAATTGCCAGTGATACATCAGATAAAGGGTTAATTTCCAAAATATATAGAGTACTCACACAACTCAACAAAAGGAAGATAAAGAATTCAATTTAAAAATAGGCAGAAGACCTGAATAGACACCTCGTCAAACAGGACATACAAATGGCCAAGAGACATATGAAAAAATGCTCAGTATCACCTCACACCTGCTAGAATGGCTGTCGTCAACAAATCATCAAACAAGTGCTGGTGAGGGTGTGGAGAAAAGGGATCTCTAGTACACTGCTGGTGGGAATGCAGACTGGTGCAGCTACTATGGAATACACTATGGAGTTTCCTCAAAATATTAAAAATGAAACTGCCATTTGATCCAGTGATCCCTCTTCTAGAAATATATCCTAAGAAGCCTGAAACACCAATCAGAAAGAATATGTGCACCCCTGTGTTCATGGCAGCACTATTTACAATAGTTAAGGTCTGGAAACAGCCCAAGTGCCTATCTTAGATGAGTGGATAAAAAGGCTGTGGTACATTTACACAATGAAATACAATGCAACTGTAAGAAAGAAAGATCTCTTACCCTTTGAGATGACATAAAGGGACCTGGAGAGTATTATGCTAAGTGAAATAAGCCAATCAGTGAAAGACAGATATCACATTATCTCACCTATTTGTGGAATATAATGAACAAGCTGATGAACAAAATAGACCCAGAAGTGTAGAAGTAGGGATCAGATTGACAAAACTCAGAGGGGTTTGTGGGGGGGAGATAAACCAAAGAACAACTCTGCATATATGCATAACCAGTGGACATAAACAACAATACTGTGATGGGGGGAGGTGAGAGCAGGGAGGAGGGTATCAGTGGGGAAAGGAGAAACATCCATAACAAAAATAAATAAGAAAATTAAAATAAGAAAAAGCAGATACTATAACAGGTGAGAGACGGTGAGAAAGTATTTCAGCATATTTAACAGACAAATGTTTAATAACTAGAATATATAAAGAACTCTCACAATAAAGAATCAAATAGGAAAGTAGGGAAAGGCTAAGAGTAGGTAGTTTACAAGAAAAATTAAATGGCCAATAATCATAAGATGTTCAACATCACTAATAGGGAAATAGAAATTAAAACATCCACCCATCAGATTAGCAAAATATTTTAATAATTTTTTCTTTTTTTGATCCTCACCCAAGGACATTTTGCATTTACCTTCAGATAGAGTGGGAGGGAAAGAAGGAGGGAGAGAGAGAGAAACATCGATGTGAGATACATCGACTGGTTGCCACCCACGCAACCCCAACTGGGGCCTGGGACAAACTGCAGCCAAGGTACCTACCCTTAGTGGGAACCGAACTCGGGTCTTGCTGGTCCACGAGCCAGTGCTCTAACTGCTGAGCCAAACCAGCCAGGGCTATTTTAATAATTTTAATACCTGACATTGACTAGGGAGGTAGAGAAAACATTTATTCTTGTATATTATTTCTGGGACTTTAAATGGTAGCTTTTTAAAAGCAGTTTGGCAGCATCTATCAAAATGTTAAATATTTGTACTCTTTACCTTAGCAGTTTCATTTTTAGGGTATCAAGCCAGGGAAATACTGGTGCTTGTGCTGAAGAAATAGATCTATCAAAGGAAATTAAATAAGCATTGCAATAGGTAAAATTATAAATGAGAATCTCTAGGCAAATGCTTAAATTATATATATACATATACACATATATACATCCCTATAATGAATGTCAGTTTTGAGTATCTACTATCATTTAGCACTTTACTGAGTATGCTATTTCATTTAATCGTTAAAACTAGCCTGTAAAGTAAGTGCCATTTTTCTCAATTTATAGATGAGGAAACTTGAGTCCCACAATGGTTATACCTAGAAAATTGACTAGTTTGGATCCTAGGAGTATGTGAAATGAGATTATATGTAGTACAAATATATGCATTATAGTTAAGTGTATAACAAGTAGAATTTTGTTTTACTTGAAATTATTATACCATCTTATCCCATGTAACTAGCCTAATAATAGTACGTTGTTGATCTGGTAAAATATTAAGTCCAATAAATTTACATCTATCATTACCCATTTTCATCATTCCCTATTCATGTCATGATATCTGTGTTTAGCTTTATGTTCAGCCAAAGGAAATGAGAAGAAACAGAGGGGCGAAAGGAAAAGAAAAGCTATAAGGAGAAAGAAGCAAACTACAAAAATGGGCAAAATAGTAGAAAATGAAGCACATGAAAAACTGGAGGACATCATAAAACACTAACATAAATGAAAGTAAAGTTTCATTTAAACATTCCAAAATAAAGATAAACATTCCATCTTATTCTGGTCTAAGCCAAATCTTCCTGAGAAGCTGAAATTGGCTTATAAAGTATGTTATGTATTAGTCGTGTTAGTTAGATTTTGCATTCAGGTGTGTGTAACAGAAACCCAGCTGTAGTGGATTAACTAAAGAGGGGTTTGTTATTTTCCTGGTACATGAACAGAGGTCAGCAGTTAAGAGCTGCTGGAGCAGCTCCACAATGTCTTCAAGGGTGTTAGTCTTTCCAACTTTTTGTTTCATGTACTCTTTTCATTAGTATTTGCCAATCATCCTCATGGTCACAGGATGGCTGCTCTACTGCCAGGCTTCTATATGTATTCCAGGCAAAAATTTTTAAAAATAATAATAAAGGGAATAAGTGATGTGGAGGGAGGAGCCATGTCAATTCAGAAAGCAAAACTTTCCCAGAGTTTCCCAGCAGACTTCTGTTTATGCATCGTTGTCATAACTGGGTTACTTGATCACTCCTAGCTACGAGAGAGAGAGAGAGAGAGAGAGAGAGAGAGAGAGAGAGAGAGAGAGACAGTGTTTCAGTTGGACACATTGTCTACCTGAACAAAACCAGGATTGTATCAGGAAAGAAGAAAAAACAGACATTAAATACACAACAAGTAATATCTACCACACCAGTGTTCCTAATCTATCACATTTGCCTCATAAGACCCATTTTGGATAAACGTATATCCTAATTTTCTTACATAATTGTTACCCATTTCAACAACTACAGAAAATAAAACACACATTAGCCAAAAGCAACAAAAGCAAAACATATTCAGTCAAGTTGAGTCATGTATTAGTGTCTAACACATTGCTCCTTGCTAGTGACATTTCGCGGTCACCTTCTCGACTTCCTCCCCCCTCCTCTTAAACCTGCTACTTACGCACCTAGATTTTTGTATTTGCCTTAAAGGCAGTTCTCTTTCCGCTCTCCCAGCCTTCTCCCCGGGCATCACTGCTGTGTGCTACCTTTCATCAGGGGAGTAAATGGATCCTTTGGAGACTGCTGATTATTTCATCTGCAGTTAAACAGAAAACACTAGTAAAGATAGTGTAGTCACATATAATTTAACCCAGTGGTCCTCTCACTTTTTAATTGTGTACATCTATTAGTAAAATATTTTTGCACTCCCTATATGTACAAATGTATTTTTAAATTATATGTGTGTATCTCTCACTGTGCTAACATTATATATGTAGTAAAATATGTACAGAAAAAACAGAACTTCAAAAGGAATGCGAAAAACATAATTAGTAGGGTTTTTCTCAATGGACTTTCTGTCACAATGTAGACCCTTGTGCTTTCCCCTTTGGAGAACACTGATTTTTCCAGCTATTTGAAGCTGCAACTTTACATTTAACACTAAATTGGTTCACTACATATAGTTTGTGTACATATGTATACTACTTATTCATTTACTCCTTCATCGGCCTTTACATATTTCTCTCAATGTGACTTAGCCTCCCATCCCACTGGGCATGGTCTCATCCTTCACGTGTCCTTCAATACTTCTCTCTCCCTTAACCACCCTTCTCTATTGTTTCCAGAAGTATCCTACTCCATTCCAGGTTGACCCATTCACTTCATTTTTGTGCTCTTGATCCCAACCTCATTTACCTCCTCTTAAGACCTTGCTCTATCGGTTATTCCGATTTTCTTCCTCTTCACTGGTTCTGTCCCCTCAGCCTTTAAACATGCTCAGGTTTCTTGCAGCATTCTTTTCTCTGCCTCCTGAAGCCTCTGCATCCACCCTCCACTCACTGCATCTGCATTCCTCCTCCGATCTGGACTGCCTTGCTAAGGCAGCAGTTATCTTGCTGCTTTTTATTCCTCCTTGCCATATCTGACACACACCTTCTCTCCCTGTCCACTCCTTCCCAGTGCAACCTACACTTCCATTTTTACTTACATGCAGGTCCTTCCCAGCTTTCCATCTCTTCCTGTTTCCTGAAACACCCCTCTCCCTGTGTGGTCTTCCCTACTCATAAGGCTTCAGCTCTTCTCTGTGCCAGTCTGATTTCTTCCTGACCTCCATTCTGGTTCTTAATTTATATTTCCAATTAATCTGCCAAATATCTCTTCCTGGGTGATTCACTGGTGCTCAAAGTATAATATGATTACAGCAAAATCATTTTGTTTAATCCCCAAAACTCCTCTTCTTCAGTAGTTGTCATCCTCTCGGTAGTTCACATGAGTAGGTTCACAGTCTCTTCCTCCCATCCATTACCAGATCTGTCCCTTTTAAGTCTAAAATACCACCTTGTCCCCATGCTCAGTGCTGCCCACCCTAGGGAATGGCCTTGTATAGTGGAATATGAATATATATGTATCAGACTTGGGAGTAGAATAGACCTGGCTTCAAATCCCGGTGCTGACACTAACTAGCTGTGTGACCTTGGGCATGTTGTTTAACTTATCGATAAATTGGATTTTAAGCTACCTCTTAAAATCACTGTTAGCATTTATTAAATAAAATACACAGTCAATGCTAAAACCCCCTGCCTAGGCTAGTAAATTGGATTCCTAACTGATCTACCTACCTGGGATTTCTCCTCTACTCCACCTTACTCATTGACACCAGAGTTTCTAAAATAGAATTTGGGATCATTTTTTTCCTATGTCAGAAGTCCCTGGCAGTTTCCTCTTGCTTCAAGAAACATTGGAACACCTTTGTCTTAAGTTATATGAGTAAAGTAGTCACAGACCTTGTCATACAGATCAGGAGACTAGAGAACGGAAGGAGACACTAACTGAATAGGGTCCCAGGACAACAGCCAACACTGGGACTGTCAGGGGAGGACTGGGACAAATGGCTATGCTGTATATGACGTTCTTTACAGTGTTCCCCCAGCCTCATCTCTTGACACGTCACACTGCCCACCATTTTCAAAACACAAGTGTAGAATGCCCCTCTCCCTCCTCTTAGAAATACACTTATCTTTCCCTCCTGCAGAATTAATCAGTCCTCCTATAACACTTTCCACATATTTCTAACGGAGTACTTACTATTCTTTTATAAATGTATCTCTCATTAGACTTGTGAACTTCAAGGGCCAATTTCATTTGTCTTTAAATCCCCCATATACTTGCACAGTACATGGGATCAAGTTAGTATTCAGTAAATGTTTATTGAATTAATAAATAAATTGGATGTGTTGTTTTGCCTTGGGCAATCCACCCGTGAATAATTCAAAACTTAATTTTTTTTAGTCTAATCTTTACTCCATAAAAATGTAAGACAGCTTACAAAAATACAATATGTAAGAGCTTAAAATAAAAATGGATATCTTTTCTTTCTTCATTTACATTATTTATTCCTATCTCACCTTTCAATAAAGTGTTTCCTAACCTAATATTTGGTGTTTCTTACCCACAATCCCCTTCTCCCTAGCCACTGGCCCAGCTCTGACACAAAGTGGGCGTCCTGTAGGAAGGGATTTGGTTGGCTTTGTTATTCACTCCTCTTCCATTATCACTCTTCCTTCTTCAGTAGAATGTAAAAGTGGTACCTGGAGGAGATGCAGCAGCCATGTGGCAGCCGTGAGAGTGAAAGCCAACCCACTAGAGATAGTGGGGTTGAAAGCAGAGAAACCTGGGCGCCTCGCAGCATCTCTAAGCCGTTGAACCAGCCTTTGGCTGGTGACTCCAGGGCCATTGAATACTAAACAATACACTTTTATTTCTCAAGAAATTGTTAGTGGGATTCTCTGCTTATTTGTAGCCAACCACATTCCTAACTGATACACTCATCAACGTGTAACTTAAACATTTCAAAGTAGTTTTAGTCTTTTTGTAAAGAGGAGTGTCAAGATTTAAATGAATACACGTACTCAGTGTTGTTTTTCTAGCTGATACAAGTACAAGTTGTCTTTGGTAAATTCTTCATATTCTGTATTTGGATATAACTTCCGTCACATGTTCATCAATAATGTCAGTGAATCACATACTGAAAAATGAGGGTTTTTTTTTTTTAAGAATGCAAGTTTGCAAATGAGGTATTATTTTCTTAGTACATATCTAAACACAGTATGGTCACTCCATTTTATTTATTAAAAACTAGGCCTGGCCGGTTTTTCTCAGTGATTAGAGCATTAGCCTTGGACTAAAGTGTCGTGGGTTTGATTCCCGGTCAAGGGCATATACCTGGGTTGCAAGTTTGATCCCCAGCCCTGGTTGGTTGTGTGGGAGGCTGTTAATTAATGTGTCTCTTTCACATCAATGTTTCTCTCCCCCGCCCCACTTCCATTCTATTAAAAAACCAATGGAAAAATATCCTCAGGTGAGGATTAACAACAACAACAACAAAAACACTCATCTAACACTTTAAAATAGAAATCTTAACCGTTTAAGACAAAAGCATTCCATTTTCTACACTTTTAAGCACACAAAGTAAAGATAAAATATTACTTCTCTACTCTGTAAGCTGCGTAAGTGTTCATCTGGTAATAGTGAATACATACCCTTGCTGCTTACTTATTTCTATAAAAGTTCTATGTCAAGTGGTATTTACTGTAACTGCATATTTGGGTGGGGAGTTTTCCCGTTGAGGTAAGAGATGTATTTCTCTGTAAATAGTGTTGAGAAATTTTTCAATCCTTTTTAACCGTGATATTTAAGCCAAGAAGATCTTAATACTTTATGTGGCATATGCTGTAATCGTACCTATTTAACTGCTTAGTATTAATACTATTTAACTGGTTAGTATTAAGAATGTTTATTTATTAAGCGTTTAGTCAGCTTTCATGTGTTTTTTTCCTTAGTACCAAGGATGATTGCTTCAATGTTAATATTCAGCCACCTGTTGGAGAACTGCTTTTACCTGTGGCCATGTCAGAGAAAGATTTTAAGAAAGAGCAAGGTGAGACATTACTACAGTTTACTGGAAACTGACATCCCAAATAACTTGTGCTCCTTTTCTGGCCGGTCTCGAAAATAAATTACAATATATACATAGCTATTAACAGATGTCAATGTACATGCTTTCAATTTTTGCTGATGCTTTGCTTTTATAAAATAACCTTAAAAATATGTTTGTCTGCATTCCTGGCATATGTGAAAATTGATTCATATGTGTTTAAAATAATAAATTGATTCATAATTAACTTTTCAATTCCGGGAGTTGTAGTTTGTCAGCCTAATGTATTCATATATTTTTGTATTGGTGAAAATGTCAGAAATTGGGGACTTACCAAATTTTAAATGTTATATTTCTGGTTTTTCTTTTACTGTTTTTCATGCCCTACTAATCTGTTTTTCCCTGTACACATTAGAATGCCTTACCCTTCAAAGTAAAGTCCTAATTATAGCATTAAAATACCTTCATTTCCTTTTTGCCTAATTCTATGCTAAAGAAATGTTGTGTTGTCTTAGTGTATCAGAACTAACACATATTAAAATATGCACCTAAAAAGAAAATATTTCCAGCAGAATTGAAGTATTAATATCTTGTGCTTGCCCCAGAGTCAAGTATACCCTCTAATAAAAATATTTTTTTCATGTATGAGTAAGGGAAAATAACTGCCTGAATTTATGTGTCTAATTAAGGATAGCGTTTATAAAACTGGGGCATATTTAAATGATGTGGTCAGCAATTTTTAAAAGTTTATAGGAACCTAAGCTATGAGGAGGGGGTTATCAAACAAAGATCCCTTCATCTTCAGGTCATTAATTTGTAATTGTCAAGCTTCCAGAAAGTACTAGGTACATATAAATATCTGCACCTATAGAGAAGGGTATGCTTCCTGGCACTCCATCGTGACAGTGCCAAGGATGGTTATACTGTAAGTCTTGCCCTGGCTGGTTTGCCTCAGCAGTTAGAGCGTCAGCCTGCATGCAGACCAGAGAGTCCCAGGTTCAGTTCCCGCTAGGGGCACATACTTCGGTTGCATTTTGTCCCCGGCCCGGTTGGGGTCGTGTAGGTGGCAGCCACTCGATGTGTCTCTCTCACATTGATGTTTCTCTCTTTCTTTCTCCCTCTCTCCCTCCCGTCCTATCTGAAGATAAATGAAAAATGTCCTCGGGTGAGGACATTTATATATATATAAAGTATACACACACACTGTGAATATATATATATATACTGTAAGTCTTTGCAGTCCACAATGTCATAAAGGCCTATTGTAGAACACTGTCACAAAGAAAATCTTATACAGGACTGTAAATGAATAGTAATCTTTTATTATTCTGCCTTATTTTTAAGTGATAAAAAGTGACTAAATTCATTTTTGCCTTTTCTTGGAAGTTGATTATTGCTATAGAAGAAAGTCATCTTTGTAATTTTATTTTTCTATTGACAAATTGAATTGATTCTTATATTTGCTATTCTTATCCTTTGCTGGCTAAAGCCTGCCTCTCTGCTTTACACCTGCTCAGCAAACCAAGGTGAGTGGCACACAAGTGACTGAATAAGGCTTGGGTACATTTATTTATTGTTAAGGGGATATTCCTTTTCTTAGAAAAGTGCAGCTAAAGTAGGTCTAAAGCAGCTGATTATCTTATACCCTTTCTCTCCCTCAGCTTTGGTTTAGAATACTTGATATTTTGATCAAGTTTTTTGTGCTCTGCTGTGACAGGGATTTTTCCCTGACTAGCCATTCAGAACCATAAACGCGAGGAGAGGTGCGCTTGGAGAGCAGCTGTGCTCCTCTGTGGAGCTGTTGCCAAAATTCCTTTTTCTTCTGCCATTTTACTTCTATGGTTGTTGATTATTTGTCTGAATAAATCTGGCAGCTGTTTGCTGTGTTTAATAGAGCAGAAAGGCTACTCTGAATAAAGCTATTTGAAAATTTGTTTATATGAAGTATTTGTAAATTCTTGCAAGTCTCTTGGCATTTCTGTATCATTCTTTCTGTCTTCCTGAATTCATTCTTTGATATGGGACTTGATGCTTGCAAATTCACCACAGGTTTAAAGAGTATTTTTAATAGCATCTTTTTAGTTGTAGATTTCAACTGACTTGGTAATAAAGGTCTCAATTCTCAACTTTACACATGTATTTGTTTGTTATGCTAATCAAGGAAGAGCTCAGCCTATTTCATAAAGATATCTAGAAATGACTCACTAACCAAAAATCCTAAATCAGAATAAACTCAGTGTCCTCAATTTTCATCAAACCAAACTTCTGGAAGGCAAAATGCCACTAAATTTGAGAACTGTCTCTGTGTGTCATTACACGCTAGTTTTAACCTATATTTCTACTTTAAATAAAATGAAGTTGCTTAATATCTCATTTCACAGGGCATAGATCTTAAGACTAAAGAAATTCATTAAATCTAGTCTTTTGGATTTAACTGAAAAAATATAAATTAAAATGAGGAATACAGTTCTATTTTATACTGAAGATGTACCCAATTTAAAAGTGTCTGAATAATAAATAAGAATACTTGTAACAAATTGTACATATTATATTAATTTTTTAATGAAAAGGTTTTGTTTCTAATGTACAGCTTGATCTATCATCACTTTTTCTCAGTTGCATTGAGAGTTTCACTGCTAAAGATGCATGTTTATAAGGTTGATAGTCAAAGCACTAAATGAAAGATTAGTTTATCTTATATATTCATTTTATTTATATTCATAGTATTCATATTATGAATAACCAGAAGCATGATTTTTTTTTTTGTATTGCTTTGAGTTTTTTGAGTCTTGCAAAATGAGTTAATGATCTGGGTGTGGGATCATTTCAGTACTATAAATAACATGAGATCTCTTTTACTTAAACAATTTTAATTTAGTTTCTTGGGGCAGTCTTAATTTAAGAGACCTAAGCCAGTTGCTTATTCCAGACTACCTCCTCTTATTTATCTTCTTCTTATGAATTAAATTGGAAATATAAAACTTAGAAAGAATTTATTTTTTATATTGTTTGATTTGCTAAAATTTTAGCAGTTAATTACAACTGATTAACCTAAATTAAATGTTGTCCACTGCCTCACTAAAATTTAGATAAATTCTAATGGCGCAACAAATTCTATGGTCTTATAATTTTTAAATATTTTTCCAGTAACTACCTTTATTCTGTATGAGCAGGTTATATAGTGTGTAGAGTATGTTTTTATAAGAGAAACTTTTAATGATACCTGGGCATATTTTCTTTCTTGTTAATTTAAGAATACCTGATATATTTTCATTTAGAAGAATTTCTGTTTTAAGAAATCTAGAATGTTTACTTAATTTTATTATGATTTATGCATCCATCTTATGGGTTCCTAGCTAGCAAGATGCTAATTCTTTAAATGGTCAGACATTTACTATTTTCTGGCCCTTAACTACCACAAGCAATCATATTTGATGCCCCTTAATTAGAGCACCTTTTTTTCTCTCCAGGTTCTTTTTCCACCTCAGCAATCGAGACAATACATTTGCTTACCATGCTGCTCTCCTAAGTGTTCTTTTGCATGTAAATTAATCTTGATTCAGTTTACACTGTCATGCTGAGTGGTACAAATTGCCTATAACAATAAAACAGCATGAGTTAAAAATAAAGGGGGGTGGGAAGGCAGATTGAATGTGTGCCTTACTTGATAGGATGTTACTTTGCTTTATGCCAATACATTAGCTGACGATAATGAATCTTCTGTTCTGAAAAGCATGGTTTAGTTGATTTTTTTAATTTTACTTCAATGGAGCAGTACCTTGTCTTTTATGGACCAAGTTAGACAAACCATTAATGACAAGAGTGTTAAGGTTAAATATGAAGCAATGCATTCACTTCTCTGAGTGCTATCCATCTTTCCATTTACAGGAGCTTGACAAAAGTACTGGCTTTGTACAACATTTCCTTTAATTACATGCTGCGGGAAACAGGCTTTTAACATAAACATAGTTGCATTCATTTATTCAGCAGTTGCTCTTCAATAGAGCTTAATGGAGAAGGTTTAAATCCTAAATGAGTACACACATCTCTCAGCAGTGTTATGTCAGCAGCCACTGTGCTTTACTTAAAAGCAGTGTTTGACTGCTTGTGTAGTTTTTAAAGCTTTTGCCTAATATTGAAGTTAAACAGTCTTAGACAGAACATAGTGTCCTGAGTTTGAAAGTGGTTAGTAAAAATTCTTCTTTGTTAAAAGCTAGATAAGTCTTTTTATAGTATTGAGCTTTAGTGTCTTCATACTGCTAATTATAGGGATTTTTAAAAATTGGGGGGGTGCATTTGCAATAAATAACTAAATTAAATACATAGCCCTGAAAGTGCAGGGTCTTTTGAAAACATGAAATCAAATTTTACCATTTTCATACATTTTTGTAAACTATTGTGCATATATCAAATATTTCAATAAATTATCATTTTTGGTAGGTATCATTAGGTGTTGGTGACTTGCATCACAGATGGAGATAAGTGGCATTTATTATAATTATTTTGTTTATTTTAACCTAGGTCCTAAATTTCAATATTTCTTCCAAGTGGTATGTTATTAAATTTGTTCACTGAACATTTTTACATGAGATTTTTATATTAATGGCATGTGTTGTGTTTTCTCTGTATGGTTTTTATTCATGCTTTTGCTTAACTTAGTTTCTTAAGTACTATTTGAAATATCTTTGGGGTTTTCCATTCACATTTTTCCCTTTGTTTTAGTATTTTGCTTCAGTAATAGTGTTTTTGTCAGTAACTAGAGTGCCATTCACTAGGCAAATACTAAGTGTAGCTTAGATATGTGTACATTGTTTTAGAACCTGTACTTGACTTTCAGTCATTGTTGAGATAACTTTGATACATCATATTGAGGCCATTCATCGGATGCTGCTGCTGGTTATTTCAGGATCACCTTGATTTGTTCTCAGGTAGCATTTGGCAAGAGAGATATTTGCATGAAAATGAGAGGGGAAAATTCTTAATAAGTAGAAGCTTAATAGTTCACATCAACCAAATTAGTTTACTATATTTTAAAGGGACTGAAATTGAAATTTCTGTATTTAAAATCAGATTTATTAAGAGTGATATTTGACTAGTTTTTACACATTTTTCTACACAATAAAGATATTTTAAATTTTTGAAACAGTTGCAGTTTATTTTAATTTTATGCTAATTATCTGTAGATTACATTTTGGGTTTTTTTTTTCCTTGAAAATAAGTTTAAATTTTGGCTGTGAGCTTAAAATTGTTTTTATGTAATTTTTATAAAGAAATTAAAGGGGGCCTTCTTTTGCTCTTACAGGAATGCTAACAGGAATGAATGAAACTTCTACTACAATCATCCTTGCACCACAGAGTTTCACTTCCTCTGTGATCCTTCAGAAGATTGTAAATGTAGCCAACGTAGGTGTAGTTCCTTCTGGCCAAGATAATGTACACAGGTAGGTTCACCGACATGTGATGTGAAGATAACTTGTATACATGTATAAATATATAATTGTTGATTCATAATTTTTTGAGGGGGAAAAAATATATATATATATAATGTCCCCCTTTTTTCCTGATGATATATTTGATTGATTGATTTGGGTTAAGTCCTTCTTCCCTATTTCATACAATCCTTAACACACTGGTATGGACTATCCTAAAAGATACAGATAGTGTATCTGCATTTTATAATAGCTTGATGATTTGTAAAGGTACCTTTTTTGAGATATGGTTGAGAATTTATCTTATTTCCCCAGATTCAGTGGGTTTCTAGGAAAAACTGTTTTTACAAAGCAGTGGAGTTGGACTTTTCTACTTAAAAGAGGGGAAGCTTAGGCACTATATACAGATTTCCTTTGACAGCAGTCCCCTAAGGCTGCTTCCAGTAATAAGGAGCAGCTAGAAAACCAACATAGGGCCAAATGCAGGTTCTGTTTCTTAGACCAGGAATATCTTCATCACCAAGCATCTAAACTTTAGCATGAGGTCCAAGTCACTTGTCCTTAAAAATAGCAGAAAATGTGATCAATATGATTACCCTCTTTGTGTTCTTAAGAATGCCTGTGGCTTGAAAGTTAAGATAAAAATAATTACCCCTTGTTACTTAGTTCTCTGTGAGCTTAAGGGAATTCATTGCAAACCATCTTTAATTTCTTTGCCATTCCACTGCAATGTTATACTAATGCCATTTTATTTATGTATATATTAAATTTAAAATTAAAGGAGATGACTTCTAACTTTTAAATTTAATATGGGGTCTTAGAGGCCCCATCTAAAGAGTACTACAGGTGATCTGGGTGTTAGACTCAGCTATGCCATTATTGGATTTGGTATCTTGTGCAAGTACAACTTCTCCTTATGGGACATTAAGCTCCTCATCTAGTTGGAAATGGGTGGCAAGGATAAATAGGGTGCGTGGAATGAAATTCTGTGTTATCTATGGAAGAACATTGGACTTGACTAAAGCTGAGTTCAAGCCTTGATGTGCCATTATCCAGAGTTACCTAATTTCATCTACTAATCATGGTAGAATGAAAACTGCATGTGCTAGTCAAAAAAAAGAAACTTACTTTGTACTTTTGGAAGTTATTTAGGTTTTTGTTTTTCTTTTTTTTTTTAGAGGAATGTCCTTAAGTTGCTCAAAAGATCTGATGCTCCCATTCTTAATTTATGATAGGTCCTGTCTCTCACGTAGGGCAGGGATACAATAATAAAACTGACATGAGGTCATGATGCTGGTACTGACATGCAAATGCAATTTCTCTTTCAGTTCATGTCGTTCAATAGGGGAAAGAATGAATAGACACCTTTTCATTGAAAATATTTTGGTTCTGAGTTCTTCTCTTTTAATTATTTTCCGCCTTAACTAGTTCTTCTTCCTTTCCTGGGCGATTTTCTCTAGCAGAAGTTGTTCTGTTTTATTTATGGATCCTTTGAATTATAGAAATTACTAAAACACCAAAATATCACATCAACTGTAATTTTTAGCTTATATGGTATCAAATTTTACCTGACACATCTAGTATCCAGCAGTATTTCAGACCTGTTTTACTGTGTTCTGTTGTAACGTATGTACAAGACATAGGGTAACCCTTAGTTATGTTGGAACTTCTGATTTAGTTTTCGTTTGTTTTGTATATGGGTTTTTAACTTTTCTGAAAGCAATAGCAGCTTTCCAGATTTTTGTTTCTTAGAAAAAAGCCAGATTACCTTCTCAAAGCCAACTAATGTGAACACTGTCTTCCTGTTGAGAAATAGACTAAAAGAGACATTTAGCATAGTTGGATAGTTCTTATTAAAGGATAGTTTACCTGTGACTTGTCTTGGTGGTTTGGAACTTTATGCCTGTTTAAGAGATTAAATTATAGTCAATTCCCAATTATCCATACTAATGCAGGAGAGGCACCTGAGAACCGTTTATATTTGGCTTTGGAGTGCAGAGATGGCACTCAAACTTAATGTTCTTGGTCCTCACACATCCGTAGTCTTGGCGCTTTTCTAATCCAGCCCTATCATCAGGGGCCTCGGTTCGACCCTGTAACTTGGGGGAGGAGCTTAGGTTACTACAAAGTCAAAAGTGACTATAATACCTATGTCTAATTAATTGGCTGTGCTGTTGTAACTTGCCGCACAAGTCTCATCATTCTTAATTGGAAATGCTTTTATAGTTAAAGTATGGTTATCATAATATTCTAAATTTGAGAAAGCTTCCAGGTAATAAACACATAGACTTATTTGTATTTTTCATACGGAAATTAATAAAAATTATTATCTTGCATATTTAACATTTTGCTATTTTTTATACTCAGTAGTAATTAAAAATAAAAATTTTTAATAAAATCTGTACTAATGTCTGTCTTAATTTCATTTAAAGTGAAATAAAAATTACTGTTTATAACAAATATACATTTTGCCACTTCATTGAATTAATGTTTTTAACTGTAGTGTTCAGTTTATATATTATTTGTTAATAATAAAATTGAAATCCTTATGAGATTTTTGAGTGCCTCCTTAATTTTTCTGTGGTGATTGATGTTTTGAGTGTATGAAGAGTAGGATCAAAGCCATTCTGTATTAGTGGTAATCCATTTAATATTACTTTAAAGAAACAAGTATAAAAAGCATTTTGACTATTAATGTTTTAAGATATTAAAACTTCAGTTCAATAGATTTTTTTTTGGCTGGTCTTTGTTCTGTTAAATTTTTCAGCATCTTATGTTTCTGAGAGAACTTTTTAATAAACATTAGAGTATTCTTTCTGACTATTCAAAGAATAAGATCCCATTATCTAGTTTTGGAATAATTTATTCTTCTAATACTCTTCAAAATATGAATACTTTTACATTAAATACCAAGTTAAAAAATACATAATAGAAGAGTTAGCTAAGAAAAAGTGAATCTTCATTAATATGGAGAAGTATGTAATAGTATAAAGTAGAAATTTTAATTGAATATGTAATAGAAAATGACTTTAACACAGCAACATTGATGGTATCCATTAAGAAAAAGTCGATTAAAGAGAACAAACTTATGGAATTCACAGTAGAAACCAGGAGCATTTTCTGTATAGCTAACCACCTTGAAAGATGAATTGAAAAAGCATATCTGCTCTTAGATTATATGACATTTAGTTTTTATTTTTAAATGAGCAATAATATCAGAAATCTAACCAGTATACCATTGAAAAACTTACTCTGTTTTCATTTCTGTGGTATTTACTTGCTGATTGGAAAAGCTGCTCTTTGAGGACAAAATTATCATTCTGAGGTCTATGGAGTTATGGTCCTTATAACAATTTGCTGTTTTCCAAATTACATTTTCCACATGATAAGGGTAATACAGAAATGAGAATTTAAAAATCATCAAAAAGTATTTATTAATAGGCAGCTGAATGTCTTAATGTCTTGGGTTAGATATTCATGTTAAAATATATGAGATACACTATGTATTGTAAAAACCTTAAAGTGTAGTTATTAAGACAATACTAGTAAACTAATATATAAATAAAGTATATACAGAAGGCAGAAGGAACAGCAATAATCTAGTATATGAAGATTTAATGTGTTTTAGGAGAGACAATCAGAGAAAACTAGCAGTGGGAATCCTATGTTCATCCAGGGCCAGGAAAAAAATTCTGTGCTCCTCTGAGAAAGAAATCAAATGAGTGTTGATTAAGTAAGTTCATATTAAACAAGGTAGAAACAGAAATACATTTGCTTTTTTTTCCATTGTTTATTCTCTGATAAAGGTACCAGTGCACAGTGACCAAATAGCAGAACGCTAAAAATCTCTAAGGTTTTCAAAAAAATCATGTGGAAGTTTATGTAAAACTCAGATTCCTGAGACCCACACTCAAAAACTCAGATTCAGTACATTTCATACAGGGCCCCCAGAATCTGCATTTTAGCCAGTACACCAAATAGTTATGTGGCAAGTGTTCCCACGTCCACAGTTTGAAGCTGCCCAGAGTTATCAAGAGTTAATGATAGCCACATGACATGACACAATTTAAAATAGATTTTTCCTATGTTTGTATGTTTTCTTTTTACAGATTAGTTGTTAATGGGTACCGGTAGGCAAGATGTTTGATTTTGTTTGTTATTTTTTATATCTGTCCCAATGTCCTTCAGCAAGCAAGTATATTGTTGTAGTTGTAATATCTGTGAAAACAGTCTTGGACCATAAGTAAAAGTTTGTCTTTCAACAGTCTCAACTATTTTACATTTTAACCCAGTTTTAGGAATTCTGACATTCATATATGGTAGCCTTGTCTAAAGCGGTTATCATACCTCCATGAAAGAATTTTCAATACTTAAAATACTTTCCTTATCCTCTCATCGCCTTTTGCCAAGATCATTGTGGTTTTAAATTTTTCTCTGATTACCCAACCCTCTAACAATCTTTTCCAAGCCCTGATCTGATTAGCTTAATGCTGGATTCATCACCATAACAATGGTGCTGAGTTTAATCTTATTCTTTAGTTTGCTGTGTTCTACCAGTATAGGTATACATGCTTGAAGATAGGAAATTAAAATGTAGTTTACACTCTGAAAAAAATAAAAGGGTTGTCATACCACCTACTCATTTGGCCCTTTCATTGACCCTATAAGGGGAAAATGAGGTATTTGAGTGAAAACAGAAAGCCTTCTCTCTGCTATGATTCTGTTTTACATTTTAGCTTATTCAATAAGACCCTAGAACAGCTTCCATCATTAACTTGTATTCAGTACTTATATTCCTTCTCCTCCCTATATATCTTGTCTCTGATTTGGATTTTGTCTACCCTATCGCTTTTTTAATTTGCAGGTTTTGAACATGTACAACTTGTGAATAATTACAGTGTTGGTAGAATAAATGTTTTACTGTTGTTCCTTAACTATTAGGAAAGTCTGGTGCTATGAATGGAACAGTGTGCCCATGGCAACCTGGCAGTCAACTTTTTAAATTTATCAACACATTTAAAGACAGTTTATTTGTTTCAAGTTTAAAATAAAAATATTTTTATTTAATTGAAGTACATGTAGAGAACAACTTGTTTCATTTCTAGGCTTTAAATTCATCCAGTGAATCACTGTTATCATGTACATGTTCAGTGGTTACTAACAGGGGAAACACTATGTATACTGTGGTTTCCATCCTAAAATATCTATATTGTGTAATTCCTTCATTCAATATTTTTTAAAGAACTTTGTGACAGATTTTGTTAGTGCTAGACAAATGGCATAGCCCCTTCTTGGCGGACTCTTTGATATTTCCATTCCTTCTGTTCTTAGGTTGATCAACCTTTGGGTGATTGTATTGTTTGTTAGTTTTATTTCTTTCTCCCTGCTAACTATGGAATATTTGAACACTGGATAATTTTGAAGGACCATAATGGAAAAAAATATTTGATATCTTGGTGCCCTAATTTTAAAAGACCTGATACTATACTCACCATATGTAATCTACCTTAAAACAGATTTTTTTATAAACGGTTGTCAAGTATAAAGATACCAGGCTTCGGTCTTTTCTACAATATGACACATTTGGGATCTCAAACAGGACTAAAGATTTGCAGAACCTATTTAGAAACCAGACTCTCTGCTCAGGCTGGTGGTGTCCACTAGAGGGCAGCACTGCTTTTCCTCTGGCTGCTTTGATCAGGTCAGGCTCGGGGAGCAGCCTGTCATTGAAAAACAAGTGTGGACCTCAGTTAATTTTTATGCGGAAAACACATTTAGATATTTCAGAAATAACCAAACTGCACAGTTGACTTTTGCTTTAAAAAATTCTTTGTTTTAATTTCACCATTTGTGAGGTATATTTTACAATGCAACAGTTTTACTAATAGGAATACATAACTGTTTTTCTTGTAAAAGTGAAAGGAAGATATTCTTGATGATTTTCCTTCTGAGTTGACAATTTTATAAGGAATCAAAGACAATAGGGTAAGAATTGATTTGTTTTACAGGTTGATTTTCTGTTGTTAAGCCCCATCTCCCCCCAGACAAACCAGAAATGCTCAGGAATAACTGGAATGTTTCGTGTCTTCTTTGATAAAGTATACTCAGATTTTTTAGTTTTCCTCTACAAAGAAGGAGAATGCATCATTGACCAAATAGTGTGGGAAATAATATTTTTATACCATCTCTAAAGAATAGAATTGAAAATAGAGGATCCTAAATTATGATGGTAGTTTATTTTTTTGTTTCAACTCTTCTCATCAGAATGTTAAAGAAAAATACTATAGTATTGCTGGCCAATTTTAAAAAATAATGGAAAAATACATTGCTTTGGACAAATTTTCTAAACTTGAATCACATGTAAATTTTTTTTCTCAATAATTTCAGAGTGTAATGAGCTTAATGTTAAAGTACAATTTTGTAGTAAAAAAATATGGAAATTTTTACAACTTACAAAGTCTCTGCCTGTTTAAAACGTTCTATTATATTAACTCAAAATAATAAGGATTTCTTATTTTAAATCCTTTGGAAAATAGTGCTCCAAATGACCATGCTTAGGTATTTGATGTTAGGAGGCTTGTTCAAACTAGTATTTCTTACATATAATCATTGTGCGACTTCATTACACATTTGTCAACTTTGGACTAATTATTTTTATACAGCTAGGGCAGGGCACTGCATCTCGTGGTCGTCTTTCTTACTAATAGGATTCTGTCTGCTTCAGCAGGCAGTAATTGAAGGCTTCATGTTCAGAGTAAGGAAAAAAAAAGTTTTAGCCTGAGTGGGCCATTGTCACAGCTTCTGGTAACCAGTAGAACAGAAAACATGAGAAAATTGAACTCAGAATAGAAAAATCAGAAACCAGGAAGTCTATCCAAGAGAAGAAAAAGCATGTCTTAGAGCTGTTACGTTAAAGTGTAGCAAATACAATTCTGTGTAAGAAATTTTGTTTGTGAATACCCTGGAGGTAGATGCAGCCTCTCAGATATTTTTAAATTCATGTCCTATTAACACTTCAGTTAAAACAGTTAAGTTGTAGGATTTCTTTTCCTTCTAAGGAATAGCATTTGTGGTCCATAGCTAATTTCTCACAAATATTTTTTAAAAAGTGGTTTGAATGCACAAGAAAATGAGTCCATGTTTTGTAGATAATACATTTGTTCAAATTTGTTGTTGTTGTGTGACCTGTTTTCATAATTCTGTCAAGTTAAGATAAATTAACTTTTTTTGAAGAGTGGTTCATACTTTCATTTAGGTTTGGCAACCAGCTTATTTTGTCTTTTTCTGTAAGCTTAAGAATTCTTAGCTTCAAAGATTAAATGTCAATTGCTAGAGATAATAAACAGAGAGACATTTAATAAGATGAAATACAGCTATATCCAAACAGTTTTACCTTCTCTGTTGGTGATTACAAACTGCAAGTGCTTGGTGGTAGGATGAAAATGAATTATGAAAAATACCTAGATGGTATCCTTTTAATAACAGGGAGCCAGTCGTACACAGGCAATACATCTTTAACTGTCACCCACTGATTTGTCCTCATTTGTGGCGCTGCTGGTGTTTGAGGTTGGGTGGCCTCCCAGTAGTCCCTCCCCATGTTGCAGCTCCATTCAAGACATTTTGTATTTTTCAATGCTGGTGTCTCTTTTGAGGGAGTGGGTGGTGGAAGATGTTTAACATACTTTAAATCTTTAAAGGCAGAAATTTACATTTTGCTATGACAAAGCATCGTGCAAGGTGCTTTGAATTACAGAGTACTGCATAGTCAAGTGCTCAGTTTTTGAAGGGAAAAGCTTCCTTTTTAAAATTTTTGGTATATTAACAGATTATATGTGCATTAGGTAAATAAGAAGGAAGCAGATTCTCCTTATTGACTAATAAAATATGTTAAGAGTGCATTTGTGAACATATTACGAGAATGTGTGTGATCTAGAATTAGAATGCTTGGGTTCAAATTCCTGCTCAGCCATTCAGGAGCTCTGTCCCCCTGGGCAAGTGTCTCAATTTCTATGGGCCTCAGTTCCTTATCTATAAAGTGATCCGCCTCATAGAATCATGAAATAACATAAGTGATGAAGTCTATAGTACCCACTGCACAGAGCACTTAGTAAATGGTACCTGCTGTTGTCATTATGATGGTCAAAAACTTCACATACCTTCTGAAAAAATGTTGTCACCGTATGATCTTAACTTGAGACCAACTACAGAGGTTCTGATGTCAGCCATTAAATGTAGTATATAAGTATTTGACCCAAGTTGTCTTTATAATCAATGTTTCTTACGTTCATAAGCTAGCTATTTGGTATATACTAATTAGTACTCTTTCCATAACTATCTTTTAGATGGGAGTTAAATGATTAATACATTTTGGGAAGTGGCGTCTGCTTTCTACGGACCAAAACAAACCAATTGTAATCATGCTACGTTCCAATAAAATATTGTCCTTTTGAACTATGAAACGAGAGTGTCTGAACATCTGATCTTCTAGTCTTCTGCTTCAAAACATTGCTCCCACCATTTGCATGCACTAGAACATAGAGACCTAGTTGAAAGGCAGTAGCTTTTATCTCAGAGAACAGATTTCATTGCTAGAATGATCGGCTTAGCATGTTTCCACTGCAGTGTAAGCAAATGCCTCTTTTCTTGCATGCCCCTTATTGAGAATTTTGTGGTAATAGGATTTCAAAAACATGTACAAGACACTGATTTTAATCTTTGTAAACATACTTACATCAAAATTGACATTTATGTCTCCTGCGTTTGTATTCTAATACAGACTTTTAAGTTTTTAATAGGAGATAAAACGTGCCTTGGGGCTATGTAACCCTGAAATCACACAACAGTGCTTTTGTGTTCCTATTCAGACATAATTTCCTTCTCTATGGTCCCAAGGCACAGAGTGTTAAGTAAATAAAGGGACTAATAAGACTATTGTTTACCTAATTATAACCCTGTCAGAAATGGGAGCCACCGGCTGAAATATTTGGTGATGACCAGGTCTGTGGGGAAAGTTGCATAAGTGAGTGAGACAATAGGGCCACCTAGTATCATTTGGTGACGTGGTTTAACAGAATTACTGAAACAGAATTCTCCTGAAGCATAGAACCTCAAAAATGTAGACAGAAGATATGCACAGACCTGCACGGGTGATAGAAAAGGGAGGTCATCGTGGGGCTAGGGATCTCTGTGTTCTCTCAAAGGAGAAATGGGGGACCCCAGTTCCAAAGCTGTTGTGTGGATGACTGGAGAACAGATGGATGTGTATGTTAAGAGCTTTATAACGCCTCTTTTAACACAGTGTGATTTCTGTGCCTGAACTGGCTCCTTACAGTTGCTTCCCGCAGTAGGACCCTGCTCTGATCCCTTACCAGTCTCCGCATGTTTGAGAAGAGTGCACGGATAAATCACCGGAGAGTTCCTAACCTACTTCATCAACAACCCATTAGCTGCCATTTTAAAACTCAACTCAAAAGTGTTGTTAATATTTTCAATTTAGTAAAATTAGCGTATTTGTTTTGCTTTTGATGCATTATTCTAATTATTGTTGGAAAACTGATTTTCATGATTCTATTTAAGTCAAAAATGTTTGTTAGGTTTCACACACACAAAAAAAGAAAAGAATCTAATGTGTTATGAGATCTTGATGTCATTAAAGAAAAAACACCCTCAAAAAAGAAATTTTCATTTAAAGAGAATCTGCTTCCTGCTTAAGTGGCTAATATTTTAATTAAGTCGGGAGTGAAGTTTTTCTGAGTGTCTCCCGATAAACTCCCTCTTTTATGTTGATGGTAATTAAACAGATCCCTGAGGACACCTCGCGCTGTGTGCGAGGCCCATGCTAATTGTCAGACATGAGACTGACCAGTTGGTTTGCTCTTGACTAGTCCGCAGCGTGCTGTCAGCACGGCAGTTTTATTTGTATGTATTGTGCGCTGTTGTCAGGGCTAACTGGGTGCCATTGTGGCTGAAGATGTTGCGCAAATTGAGGCAGATGGCTCAGATTCAGACACGTGTCATACAGAAAGGGGAAAGGGGATTGGCCCTGCAAAGTGGGGTCACAGCAGGTCACAGACCTGCTCTACACTTGTTAGTGTTTTCAAAAGCTCATGTGCAGCAACTTTGTTTTTCTCCAGTCATCCCTTAAATCAAATCCCCTCCCCCCAAAAAAATGTATGGAACATGCTCCATGCGGAAAATGGAAGCCAGGGAGGGCACCGTGCTCTTCCTCCATGTCTCGGGCTCAACTGTGCTTGCAGAATGAATTAGCAGGATTGACAGAAGTTCATTGTGCCTCCAACAGCTTTTCAGTCAATTGCAGTGCTTAAAAGGCTAGTTTTGCTTTTAATCCCATGTAATTAGTAGGTTCTTCATGTCTCGGAATTTAGTAATGGAGCCTTAGACCTTAAGTTTCCTCTATTCTAAGGCAAAAAGAAGGATCTAATGTTCTGAACATTTAAAAATTTAAAAAGAGAGGGAGGGTGATGGTGCACTTGACTATCATGTGATTTTGTTACATGTGATAACATTAGAGTTTAAATTTGAATATTTCAACATGCATGAATTCATTGAAACTTAAGAGTTTTATAATGCACATTAAATTGTCTAACTTTTTGCATAATCATTTTCAGATATAAGAAATTAAAATTTCAAGCTCTTTGAGAAAGGTACCTTTTCTTAACATGCTTTAAAAATAAAAACATAGTGGTTTTTCTTAAGTGGCCCTGTGCATGGTGAAATGTTAAATTATCAAATGAATGATTCCCAATTTATAGGAATGGAGAATTATTCACATGCATCTATTGTTCAAACTAATAAGTAAAATAGACATCCTTTTCCTGTTCTGTTCTAGAGATGCACTAAAATTACCTGCTTGTTGTAAGCATGGTGCTGGGCAGTTTATTTTTTATTTTTTCAGAAGAATGCTTGGCTTTGGGTTTTTGGCAGTAAGGAACATGTAGTAAATTATTGAGAAGAAAGAGTTACTGTAAACCTATTTGAATTTATGCTGTCTCCCTTTTCCCCTCATGATAAAAGGTCTCTCTCTCTCTCTCTTTTTTTTCCTAACAGGTTTGCAGCTAAAACTGTGCACAGTGGGTCGTTGATGCTAGTCACAGTGGAACTCAAGGAAGGTTCTACAGCACAGCTTATCATAAACACTGAGAAAACTGTGATTGGTTCTGTTCTGCTGCGGGAGCTGAAGCCTGTCCTGTCCCAGGGGTAACCTGCTTACATCTGGACTTCAGAATCTGGCACACAACAAAAGTGCCTGGCATCCACTACTGCTGCCTTTCATTTATAATAATAGCCCTTCCATCTGGCAGTGGGGGAAGAATACACTCTTGACATTCTTGTCTCCTGCTTTAGAATGCTAGTGTGTATCTATCATGTATGCAGTACTTTCCCCCTTTTCGCTTTGCTAACCAAAGAACATATATTTTACTGTCAGTTATCTCAACTCTTGAATCCATGTAGCATTTTCTCTATCCTGCTACTTCAGTCCTCCTCGACTTCCTTCTTTTTTTCAATAATGATGGGCATGAATTTAAAGTTCATTGGAAATCATCTTCCTTCCCACAGTAAGCAAAAATTAGCCTAGAAATAATCTAAATGGACTCTCATCTTGGCATGTGGAAATGGGATAGCATACTTTTTAGAATTAATTGCCAAAACAACAAGATCTCTGCGAAATTTTGTCCTGTGAATTTCCTGGTATTGTAATCGGTTATTGACAGCTGTCATCATGAAATTATCTCTGAATAATAAGATGAATAAACTATCATATGAAGAGCATTTGTCTTTGCATTTTTAATGAGAAATTACTTATAATCCTGAAGTTCATATGCTGACGTTTCTTTATTGTAAAATTATTTTGAGTGATATATTATACAGAGAAGCAATGGGGGGTAGTGAAAGAAAAACCACTTTCAAACCAGGTAGATTTTTCTAATTGGGTTATAGACTTTACTTTTGCATAAGATAATATTTTTGGCTGCTGGCTTAGATTTAAAATTTATATTTAAATCGGTAATATAATGTAGTATGCCAATAATTGAAACCACTTTAATATCAATAGCTTAATATCATGAAAATATTTTTCACATAGTGAATTTGGAAAAATAACCAAAGTCCCAAGTTTCAGGTTTGGGTTTTTGGGGGTTTTGTACAAGGATTCAGAATGCCTTGCCTCATATTTCCTTTAACTTTGTCATAATCCGTGATTATCTTTAAATTGTTCCATTGAGTCGAGTTAGTCAATGTTGAATTCTTAATTCCAGCTATATTTTTTCACTTTAATGTCCACTTAATGGGACATTTTATGTACACCAATCTTGAAGAATAGCTCTCATAGAATATTTCAGGCTGAGCCTCATTTTTAGTATCACAATACATTTGCCTTATTTATTATAGGAAAAAAAGAGTGTTTTTATTCTGAAGAGACTATAACAATGAATTTATCAAATTAAAATACTAGATATTTATCCTCCCTAATAACTATTTGCAAAAATATGAGTACATTTATAATAGCTTACAAAATGTTTGCTCTTATAACCTGTGTTTCTGTTGTTAAGAATTTAGAAGTTACTACTAGAGAGAGAAGACAAGCATCCAGAATGATGACTAACACAGAAGAGGTTTAAAAAAAGGGTGGAGCAGCTGGAGGTAAACCTAAGCCCTTTCACCTTTTTTATTTGCTCTCTGCAATCTTTTTTTATTTTATAGAAAACTTTATTTAAAGATAGAAAAATATTTTCACTTAAGAGGGGGCAGTCCCATGTTATAACACAAAATTAACAGAGCCTTATTATTTCCTTTTACACTAAAGACTGTATTCAGTGTGCAGTGTGAAGAACTTCAGTAACCATGTCAGAGTTATGGTAAAATTGAAGATATGTTTAACACCCCCCCCCCCCCCCCAGGAACCTCCCATCCAGATGCAGTAAAGAAATGGCCATGTGAAATGGCGAAGTTAGTGAGGCTGGTTTGCAAACACATTTTGCTTACATACTGCTACAGGCTCACCTCCTCCCCAACCCCATTCACTTCAGGTGCCAAGTCCAACAGCTATAAACAGCCCCCAGACTTGCTGAACCCCTCTCTGCACCTCTACTTCCGCTCCCCTCACAGCCGGCCGGACCAGACCAACTGGCCACTGGGTGCACACTTCTGTTGTTCTTCCGTCAGCTGAAGGCCGGTTCATTGAAAGACGATTACTTTCTGATCGTGTACTTGCTTATTTTGTTTAATCTTCTTTCTCCTCCACTTCTGCCTTCCAACTTGACCAGTTATCTCAGGAAGTTTCATGATTACTTTTACGCTCTTCTTGAGAATTTTAGAGGAACAAAAAGAAAATAACTTTATGATAGTGTTGTAGTCTCAAATGTGTGGAAATTGTGTTTAATAGAAAAATATGTCCTTAGATGGACCAGAAGATTGTTTTTGCATCTTCACGGTCTCCATCCGCTTTCTTTCTGTGACTGCCTGGCAAACAGCATTCAGTGCACCAGAATGAATGCTTACTCTCTTCCTGCTTTGGTAGCATTACTTTTTATTTTTCTACCAGTTGTCAGCCGTGTTATGGCATAAGCACAGTCTTAAGACCTGACCTAAAAGTTAACCACCATGTATAAGGTTTCTTGAGGAAAAATGTTTTAGACCCATTTGATCACTTGACCAGCAAACTTGGAACACAGCTGTTTGAGAGCTGGACTGGTTTCTGGGAAACGCTGTGAGGCGGCTGCAGGACTGCGTTCGTCCCACCAGCAAGAGCGCCGAGTTTAGAGAAGAGTTATCACTGGGCTGGAGATGTCTGAGAAGGTTCACCTGAGGCAGTGGAGTTAGGCAGGTCTTAAAAGCAGGGTGGCATTTAAAAAAGAGAAGTTCCAGCCCTGGCCGGTTTGGCTCAGCAATTGGAGCATTGGCCCGCAGACTGAAGAGCCACGGGTTCGATTGTGGTCAAGGGCACGTACCTCGGTTGCGATTCGGGGTCATGCGGGAGGCAACCAGTCAATGTGTCTCTCTCACATCAATGTCTCTTTCTCCCTTTCTCTCTCCCTCCCTCCCTTTTTCTCTCCCTTCCTCCCTCCCACTCTATCTAAAGATAAATGGAAAAATATCCTCAGGTGAGAACTAAAAAAGAAAAGAATTTCCAGGAGTAGAAGGAAGAGTAAGTATATTGATCTCAACTGGGGCTGTATCTTCCCTTTTTTAAAAAAAATTTATTGATCTTAGAAAAAGAGAGAGAAACATCAATATGTTGTTCACTTAGTATACATTCATTGGTTGCTTCTTATATGTGCCCTGACCAGAGATCAAACCCGCAATCTTGATGTATCAGATGGCACTCCTGCCAACTGAGCTATCCGGCCAGGCTGAGAGGCTTTATCTTGAAATGTTTTTTATATACCTCTGTGCAGAAAGCACCATTGCCCACACACCACAAAGTGATGTCCCCTTTCCTGTCCTTGCCTCATTTCTCCTCTTTCCCCTCCCACAGCCTCTCTGTCCTGAAGCCATCCCGCAAGCCCTCACCTCGGTGGTCTGTGGTAGTTTACAGGAGAAACGAGGGTTGGCATATTGCAGGTGGGACTATGCTGCACTTGTAAACAGTAAGGCAGGAAAAAAGGGGAGCAACCCCTGAATTAGAAATCAGGAAAAGCAGGCTTTGTTGATTTCACTCTTCTACCTTGAAGTGAGTTTTAGATATTTTTCCTTGAGGAATTTTAGTTATTTCCAGTGCCATTGAAGGTCCTAAGATGGACTTATAGTCAAAGTAGCTAAAGAATATGAAATTCCATTGCCGTCAAGTTACTGGTTAAACAATCGTGAGTTGAAATGATGCTGAAATTTCTAATCTCATGTTTGTCTTTCTTTTGGGCCAGTTTTAGGTACATAGCCACTTGTACATGTAATTCCTAACTGGTTCAGTAATTATGTACACTGAAAACCCCAAATGCCCAGAACTCAAATATGGAATCATTACAATGTCAAACCTGTCTTTAATGACATTCTAAGACAAAGGTTTCTCATCTACAGCCTTGAAGTCCAGAGACACCAAAGGTTCAGGTTTAAATGTAGGAGAATCTTTCTTTTGAGATCTAGAGATGTTTAGAAAACCTAACCAGTAGGCATTTCTGCTTTTGGGCTCAACCGTGTCAGCCCTCGAAGACCGCAGATGCTACAAGGGCACTTGGAGAGAACAGGATGCCTCGCCGTGTCCACTCTTCTCATGAACTGGCCTGAGGGGCAGGGAGGGAGGTGTTGCCAAGGGGACACTATCAGAATTTGAGAGGGAGGGAACAGAGAGAATAACTGTCAAATTGTACCCCAACGAAAATTCTGATTTTCCTCCCCAAAGAGCATCTTCTTACACTATGTAGGAACCACACTGTCTTTAGAGTGATGTAATGAATGAGGACTCTTGCCTTGAGGTCAACCATCTTCATGGATAACTAAGGAATTGGTAAGACCATGGCCTACAAAAAGAAAAATGTTAAGTTCTGTATTTGCAGAGTAGTTAGGAAAGGTTATATGAAGTGGGCTCCTCAGCCCAAACTTAAACCCCCATTTCTCATGAGTCCACTGCTGTATGCTTAGTCCCCTTTGTCAGTCAACTCTGTGTCAAGTTCGGAGTCACAGCAAGGAGTTAAGTTGTGAACTCAAACATGCTGCCAAATATCCTCCAAACTTAAAGTTTGATTTTTGAGCCTTAAAAAATGAAGTCACCATGAGAGGGCCTCCTTCTGGCAGCACACTGAGATTGCCACCCCCCAGGGGCACGCTCTCCTTGACCCCGGAGCCTCCACTGTGCTCGGGCCTCATCCAAACCACAGGGACTAAATAAAAATATTTTGTAAACAAAGTTATGGACAGCTCAGTTTCTAATTGAAAGTAATTATGATTTCTTTGCTGTGGTGTAATTACCTTAAAAAATGTTATTTGATGATTAAGATTCTGGAGTGAATTGTGTTCTTTGGGCTCTCGCACAGTTCCTCCATCAGGGACTTGGTTTCAGCGGTGTGCAGCTGCTGGAGTTGATTTACAGTGCGGCGGCTGTGGCTGGTCATAAATAAATCCTCTTATATAGTTGTTATGAACACCTGTTAGATCATCTGTCAGCAAAGCACTGTTCACATTTATCATGGTGCGGTAGTTATTTTACCTCAATCCATTTCCAACTGACTCAGCCTCCATCGCTGGATTACTATTACCACACCATAATCGCTCGTTCCCACTCCATGTTACAACTTGCAGATAAAAGATTTCACTACTTGGCCAAATTTCATAAATAAAGGAGCAGTTCAGTGCAGTAAAAGTTTATTTTTGTCATCATTTGTCACCCCATTATTCTATAAATCACATGGAATAGCACTATTGCCAGCTCAGCCGTTGCTGTCAGCCTTCGGCATGGAAATGGTCCGTTTCTTCCTTTTAGATGAGATGACATGTCTTTCAGACTTAACCAGCTTATGGCTTTGTTTCACCCATTTTATTTTATTACCCCTCCAGAAATATCCTTGGGGAACAGAAAGACTTAAAGAGTAAAATGGAAACAGAAAACACAGCCCAGCATGCTGCTTACTTAGCCCAGTGATCTGCGTCCCCCACCCCCACCCCATCAAGACATTAGGACCCTGACCGTCACCCCCGAGCTTGCACACGGGACCCTTGGCTGAGGATGCTTTTCATAAACTTGGAAGGGGCTATGGTTTCTATTTTGGAAAGGCCATTACAGTGTGGAGTCACAGATATTGAAATACCTGATGTATATCCCCGGAGATCCTCTCAGTTTGACAGGCTTTATGCAAAGAAAAGATGAACTGGTTTCTTTTCTAAACTGCATTTTAATGGCTTGGAGGCTTTGAAAGGGAATGGTCACCCCCAGAGAGGGCCTTACCCCTGGAGGTTTGTCTGCTGTGGAGCTTTGGAGGAAGAGTCAAGATTTATTAGCAAGTTGTGAACTCTGTCTCTGGTCTAAGTCTACGGAAGGCAATGTCCCTTGGTTAAAAGGAAGAGGACAGAAAAAGCTGAAGGGATGGGGTAATAGAAAAGGGTTTATAGTTGATATTATACTTCCGAGTTGGTTCTAATTCAAGTTACATTCTTCACAGTCATTATGTAGCTCATAAATTCAATAAAGTGTTTTACTGTTACTATAAAAATGACAGGAGGGGGGTTTTATGTTGTAAGTTTCGTTAGTTACTCTTCCTGTTTTATGTTGAAGTCCTCAGGCCATTATGTCATTAAACTCTTTGGAGTCTGAAGGGCTCAGGCCCCTCCATTTCTTGCCTTTTGCACAGTTGGCTGTGTAGGCCCAGGCTGGGCCAGGCCACCAGATACTTAGCGCCGAGCGGCTGTGGTGCCAGGAGGGCAAGGCTGTTTTTATTATTTCATGAGCAGCAACTTCAGTCTGTGAAGATCGGGAGTGAGGAGTGGACTGGTCTGGGGTCGGGGGACAGAGTTAGGTCCACAGTGGAGTCGAAACATTCCAAAGCAAGAGTTCTCTCGAGTGAGGGAGGACTTGCCGGCTGGGGTGTAAGTAGCTCAAGGCTCTGTGGACCCAAGAAGTGTTCTCTGCATCAAGATTGGTCTTGGCACTGGACTCTGCTATCTTAACCTTCACCTAGCTTGAAGTCCTTGATAAAGTTCTAAGCAAATTTAGAGTTGGAATCTTACTGGGTCTTGATTGATTGATTGATTGATTGATTGATTGATTTTAAGGGGCTCTTTGGGCTGTTTTCTTTGATTCCAGAAGAAGCAAATGGGGTTTCTGCTCTAGCAGAACTTGCTTTCTCCAGATGTTTGTTCGGAACAGAATATCTACATGGAAACAGCAACTACTAATTCTCTGGCCAGAGTGCATCAAGGCCTTAATCTAAAGCCTCCCATCCGTCCAGCTGTCTGGCATTTGCTATTACAGGGCACCAACAGAGAAATGAGGCTGTGGCTCTATCACTGCACCCTGGGTGACAACTTGATTTTCTGCTCTCACCGCAGGCAGCAGCAGCCCAACATGATGGGGCTGTTAATTTGTGCATTTCATGGTGTCTGTCAGGGGGGCTGGGAGAGGAGGGCTTCAGGGGGAAGGGAATGGAGCATGTCCCAGCCGCGGAAGCACCTGTCTGCGTTGACGGCACAGAGCACTTCTTATTAGCGTGCAGGTCTCTAAATGCAGCCCTGGGATGACAGCCTGGCATCCCAGCACCCACACACTGTGACAGGCGCCGGCAGCCGGTCCCATTGTTTGCCCTTGATGAGCATGTCATTAATGGAAATGGAAGAAAGTGAGGGCCACATCAGTATTCAAATAGCCTCTATTCTCTCTGCCATTCACCCGGCTGGCTCAGCCTGCTGTACATTTTCTTCTGCAAGCTCCTCTTTGACTTTTTTTTTTTAAACAGATTTATTCCTATTGCCTACAAATCCTTTCCATGTTGTTCCTGGTTTCTTCCAATCCTGTGTTTACACCCACCTGTTTAGGCTGGATTTAGCTAGATCAAAGGAGCTTTGGGTTCCTGTGTATTGCAAAGGTCTAATTAGCAAGTGCATGCTGTTTGCAGCCAAGGAAATGCACATTGCCACTCCTGGAACCTGTTTCCTGTCTTCTAAATCCTGCATCTCCTGGGGAGATGGTGGCTGCTCTGCCCGCCATTCCCAGAAAGATCTGATAGAGCCAGGTAGCACTGAACATACAGAGTCCAACTTCTCAAGCATGGCTGCATGGAAACAGCGCTTCCCTTTCTCAAGTGTAGAAAGTAAAAAGAAGTTAAGGAAAGTGCCCTCTTTGTTTGGAAATAACTGCTGCACAGGGTTATTTACAGCCAAGTGGAGAGTGACTGGATCCTAAATACCTGCTTCCATCCCGCAGACCCAGTGTTGGTCTGTTTGCTTAATAATGTAATTAGTGCTCAGAGGGAGAATATTGACGCTGCTGCCAGCAGTCATTGCTCTTCGTGCGTTTCTAACCCGTTGCCATTGCCCACTTGGCTTTCGCGTGCCTAGTTTGGTAGCTTCAGCTGAGCACATACACAGCCTTACTCCCACCGACAGTCCTCGGAGCCTCGGCCTTCAACACCCCCCTGCACACACTCGCTTCCTGCATTTGCAAGGTACACACCTCGCCCCGGTGGGGTGTCCTGGGATGAAGGGAGCAATGAAAGACCACCTCGGATTTCTCTCTGACCTTTTAGTAAGGAAAGGTCAGAAGAACTGCTTGCTATGCATTTCCCTGCCAATGTCCCTTATCTGGTATTAATCTGTCAGTGACTAGGGCCCTGACTCCCCGGGACACCTCCCATTTTCTAACAGTCTTGCTGCTGCCGAAAACAGTGCCCACACCCTGCTGAATGCCTGCAAGTGGAGCTTGGGGCCAACACCTCGAGAGACAGCATCCTCTTCTTAACCTTCCAGAGATGAACAAAGCAAGTCTTGCTTTATTAAGCTGTTTTCTCCCCAAAGCACAGAAACCCTGAGAGAAGGAGCCATGTCTTTATACTCTGACAATGCCACCTCCCCGTGGAGGCTTCATGCTGTGCTCTGGGCTTGGGGGACCCCGTGGAATTGTTCCTGTCCACGGCATCATGGCCCCACCATGGATTTGGGGGATCGAAGAACAGATTCTCTCAAGTGTTTATTTGACAACCTACAAAAACCCCCGACCCTTCTCCAGTAGAAGCCCAGAGGGGTGATTATGGTTTAAAAAGCCAAGTCATAAATTGGCCTTTCTGTACTCAACTTGCTTTGTAGCTGAGGGATCCCACCGAGGGCAATTTAAAAGGAAAAGAAACAGGCTAAGGAAAAAAAAATTCGAACGCGTTAGCTTAGTGTCAGAGTGATGGAAAATAATTTTCACGTTTGATTAATTATTAAGAGATCTGTTTAATAAAATATAGAGAGCATTTTGTCTCCCCACAATCGTTAGTGTGACCCAGGACCCCTATTTTGAAGGTGAACAGAAAGCTATTGAGATATAACAATAAATTTTGTCCCCAAGGGTTTTTGCAGAAGTGGCCACAGGATTGTCCTGACAGGTTTAAGGCAGAAATCCCACAGCTGACACTGAGGGGTGTCGGGTCCAGTGTCTTCCGCTCGCCAGCCTCACCCGGACACGTGGGTAAAGCGGAATCATCGACCTAGAAGGAAACTGCATGGGGGGGGGCTTTTTTTTTTTTTTTAAAGAAAATTATCTCCTTAAAACATTGGTTCAAGTGTTTAGTATTCTTAGTAGCTTACAAAATGCAAAAGTCATCAAGGAATTCCATTTTTTTAGAATAAATTATTTTTAAAAACACACTATTTCTTTGTCCATGACTCTGTTTCATTGAAATTTAATATCTTAAATTTAATATCTAGATCTTAAAATTAGCATGAAGAGTCTGTTCAACTTCGTGCATTTAAAATAATTTAAAGGTAGCCTCATTTAATTAGTTATATGAATATACAGATTAATTTTAAAAACACTTGAATAAACATTTCCAAGTTTGGATTTTCTGTGCACATTGATCTGCCAGTTATTTTGAACTATTAAGCTACACAGACAGGGCAGCAACCCAGGCCAGGCGCGGAGGTGTCCAGGCTGAGCCCCCGCTTCCCTCCACGCACTCCACCGACTCGTACATGCCCGCCCCACATCCCTTCCATCCAGGTGGCTGTCCCTCTGGCGCAGGCAGCCGTGCAAGGCCACCTTAACTTCTTTCCCACCCTCCAGTGACACATTCTCCCGGTGTGACACCCCCCATCTGAAGTCTGGAATTTTCGGCCAGAATGGGGTTGCCTGCACCGCCTCCTGGCAAGGCCTGTGCCAGCTCCTCACCACAGCTTGGTTGGGAAACCTTCCACCACTGCCCAGGTATTTCGAAGACAGATCCGTGAAACATTCTGGAAGGCATTCCAGAGCCATCGTCCGCAAATGTTTCCTCTCCCGGCAGCATCCGCTCTCGTTAAAGGAAAGCATAGCAGGAAAACGCACTCGGGCTGCGTGAGGCGGGACGGGCAGTTGGATCTTTCAGTTACCGGTCTGCGCCCCTTCCACCTCAGACGCTGGAGGGGCGCACGGTGTGATGTGGGGTGTGGCATGGAAGTCGCCTGGCCCCAGCGCCCGGAACTGGTCCTTGTGGCCATGTAGCGATCTACTGCAGACCAAAACGAACACGGGTCTTTCTTCTCTCTTTGGACCTCCAGAAAGCAGAAAGATTTATAAGAAGATCCAGAAGTAAACAGGGAAAAATTGTTAAAACCTATATTCATCTTTATTTATATCATGTTTCTTCTATTGTGTTTGTTTTGTAATGCACTTAACATTAATACATATGCATGTATAGCAATATATATAATTAATGTTCCATGTATGTAATTATAATATACAAAGTTAATACTTGTGTATAATGTACAATCAGTGTACGTGCATGCAATTTACAACTATATGTACACATTAGAGTGTACACAATCCAAACCACTCAGAGACCAAAGGACTGCAGCGTGGCCCCCAGTGTGCTCTGCTCTGTGCTGCCGAAACACGGAGCCAACATGGTATTCTGAGCACCCGGTTCTTTACTCCACAACTGTGGTTTGGGAAGAGCAGACAGTGAGGCCTCTTATTCCTACTTCCCAGACAATACTGAGACTTATCTTGGCCTCTCCCACCCCTCTCCCTTTTTTTCTTAGGGCCATTTAGAGAACATTCAATGTTCAGCCAACGCAAGGAAGGAGCATAAAGAGAAAGGGGCCTCCCTCCCGAGTAGGCTCACTGTGCGGGGACTAATTATAGCCCACTCAGAGAAGTTGGGGGGCAGGCCAGCACAGCCTTGTTGGATGGAGGAGGGAGAGGGCCAGGCAGAGGCTGGGGGTGGGATGGCATCTGGATCCATCTCATTAGGAGTGAGGAATGACTCATGATTCACAAAAGGTCATTGCCTGCTGAGGTAGATAAATTACCTATAAGCCTTCAGCAGAGTTGGAGGACCTATTTGGTAAGGAAGTTTTCATTAAATCAAAGATTTTATGGCTTCTATTTTGTTGCATAGGAAAAGGGAAATAATTAGTAATTGACGAAATAAGTACAGGGAATAAAAAAGTGTAATGTTATTCTAATAGGCCTTGTCTTGGTCTTTAACTTTTCACTTGCAAGCAGCATTATTTTTTAACTCAGATGTATAAAAATCATCCACACTGAGAAAGTGGAACCAATTGCAGTTAAACAATTGAGGGGAGCACTAACCAATAATAGGATAGGCTTTAAAATGCCATAAATATTGTTTCTTTTTATTGTGTTTGATTTTTGATGATCCCCATAACCCATTGGTTAAAATTAAATAGACATGTTCTTAGGTATTACTCAAATACATTTTAGTACTAAACTATATAAAACAGAATATATATATTTGCCCCCAAATTGCCTGTGAGATAAGTTTCTCAGATGGGTCCCTATCTTTCTACTGACATATCCATCTAGGGAGACCCCTCAGTTTATAACAACAGTAACACTGAAATTAAAATTTCTCTGAGGGTGAATTGAACCTAACCTATTGGGGTATCACTGTAGCTTATTAATTAGGCAGATTTTCATGGAATAACAAACACTGGAGCCTTTCTGTTAGTGAAATGTTTACCCCTCACTTTTACAGGGCCACAGAGATTTCATTTTCTTAGGATTCCTGCCTTTTTACCCCCAATTAAACCTGCTGGAAAGGATTTGTGTTCCCGCGAGATTCACAGGCTATCAGAAGAAAATGATAAACAAAGATAGAAAATAGCTAAGTGGGGAAGAAAAACAGTAGATTCACACTGATATTCTCTCTCCTCTCTTTCTCTCTCTCTCTCTTTCTCTCTCTCTCCCCCCCCCTCTCTCTTATTATCTTCCACAGATGGAGGACTTCTTTTTTAACCCATGTTTTGTCCTTGTATCCTTACAACAACTGGGTGTGCAAAGGGTTGTTTTCATTCACATTTCACAGATGAGGGAACCTGGAACTTGGAGCAGCTAGCCCCTGGCTCGGTCATCCAGCCAGGGAGGGTTAGCCAGGCTGGGCCAGGTTCTGCGTGGCCTCTGGGTGTAAAAAAGTCCTCTGTAGCTCTGGCCGGTTTGGATCAGTGGTTAGAGCGTCGGCCTGCGGTCCGGAGAGACCCGGGTTCGGTTCCCGCTAAGGGCACGTACTTCGGTTGCAGTTTGTCCCCGGCCCTGGTTGGTCGTGCGGGTGGCAGCCACTCGATGTGTCCCTTCACGTCGATGTTTCTCTCTCTCTCTCCCTTCCTCTCTGTCCCTCCCACTCTATCTGTACAAAAAATGGAAAAATATCCTCAGGTGAGGATAAAAAAAAAAAAAAAAAAGTCCTCTGTAGGAATAATACAGGAAGAGAAGGGAACCTAAAAGTGAGATAAAGTGTCTAGATGGGTCCTGGAGCTTATTAATCACTAAATCATTGACATTATTATTATATAAAAAGAACCAAATCATGAGTATTCACCACTATGGACTGGAGAAGGAGCATAGTCATCTAAGTGCATAAAAAAATGCACACGTTTTTGTAAAAAGCTCACACTGGACAGCACATGAGACACGTGTCCGAGAGCCTGGGAACTGGCACCAGGCAAACTGCTCAGCCGTTACCTCGCTTACCCAACCTAAACTCCCTCCCTGTTTCAGGAACTGTTTGCCCCAAACTCATAGATCAACTCCTGTCCCATTCTCCTGTCCTAGTCCAGGAACTGTTCTCTCCGGGACAATAGACTCACATTCCAGGGGCCCCCATGCGTAGCCCCTCAGGACCTAACCTAACAACAAGTTCCCACTGCCACAGGCGCAGATATAAAAATCACAAACCCCAGCATCGGGCGTGGCTTCTCGGACTCAACCCCCCGAGTCTGTGAACCCGCCCGGAGTGTACCCAATAAAGCCTGATTTCTGCTTATTCGGCTGTTTGGCTCTCTGGTTTCTTCCCACCTCCCACCGGCGGCACCTGGCTACCTTACAACACGGTTTCAGTTTATCAGATTTTCCCAAAGTCTCCCTTTCCCCCTTCCTCAGTTCCTCATCTAATGTAATTTTAATAGTATCAAATAATGACATTCTTAACCATTTCTTTAGGGAAATTGTTCCACTCACTAATAGATCTCATCATCAGGGAATTTTTATGGATAATTATTTAGCAACTTTCCCCCAAAATTTCTTTCTCCTGGAATGCTATGAATCTTGAAAATGAGCAAATGGGAAGGCATCTGTGTTTGCTTTTGTCCCTCATGTCAGGCAGGTTCCAGTGATGTTAGTGCAAGGTGCATCACTGGCTTTACCACCCAGTGAGGGACATCGGTCAAGCCTCCAACTGCCAGGACCTCAGTTTCTCCACGTAGAATGGCAGGGAAGCACAGAGAGACGTTATGAAGAAACAGAGGAAGTGACTGTCCCCTTAGCAGCTCTCTTCCTCCACCTGGACTCAGCATCACTGAGCAGGACCCGAATCCCACCCAGGGAGCATCACCGACCTCTGGACCTTGACATCCCAGGCTGACGTGGCAATGGTGAGTTCTTCCTCTTCTACCATATGTAAACCCTGTCTAATACTTAAGATCTCTCCTGTCACATAAATAACCTGATTCCCCTTTGGCTTCAATGGTTTGTACCTGCCCTCTGTGATTTCTCCCAGGGACCTACCCCACCCCACCAGCCGTGAACTCACCAAGGAGGAGAGGAGTTTCCTGAGCACTGAAGAAACAGGAATCCTAAATGGCCTTTAGCAGAAATTTAATGACTCTGGGGAAATCTCCTACTTAACTATTTTGCCCCAGGAAAATGAACATTACATTAACCTACCTATACTCTTCTATACCTGTTTTGAAAAGGTAGTCCTAGATAGCTTATTTTAAAATGTAACAAACATCTTATTCATATTCACTTTTTATGCCACAAACAACACACTGGGTATTGAGTTGAATAGAGCTCCGAGAGAAAATGCAATTAACGGATAGTCACAAGGTTGCTAATCTGATCAATGCTGGGTGATAGGACATTTAATCTGATTGTCTGTGACCACAGTTGCACTGAGCTTGTGGCAGCAAAGAGGACCACACTGTAGACTGTTAATTACTTGGGGTTGGTGGGGGCTGTGATGTAATAGATGTGGGGAGGAGAGAAGGTGTCCCTGGAGGAAGGGAGCCGTCTGGAGGGCTCTGACTCAGGACGGTTGTCACACAGAGGGTGTGGCACCAGTAACCCTGTGTATTCAAGAAGCCCCAAATTCAAGAAGAAAATGAAAATCAAAAACAATCTTCATAAGCGCCACATCTCATTTAGGTGGGCGCGTGGACCACAACAGAGGAAGCCACAGACCGTGGCAGAGAGCCCACCACTGGTTTAAGAGGACCAGGCGTGTGGCCGCGGAGAGGGGGCTCCTCCTCCCTGTGAAAGGCGCGCCTCTGGCTGAGGATGGGCCACCCTGTTGATGTATCCGAGGTGACCCTCCATGTACATTGCCACCTAAAAACGTAGAGACCCTTCTGCTCACAAGGGAGTAAAACGTGCAGAATGTCTACCCACTGCCCAGACCAGCCCTGCGATGCCTGCGGGTGTGGGGGAGGCGGAAGGCGCCACCCTAAGCGTTTCCCACCGGCTCCAGTGGGGCTGGGAACAAAGCTGAAGACGGGCCAGCTCGGCCTTGGCTAACCCCTGCTCCTGGCCTGCCGTCCGCCACCCTCTCCGACCCGGAGGACCCCTCCTGAGCTCTGCAGACCCCGGCAGTGGCCCCGCCCAGGACCCTCCTGAGCTCTGCAGGCCCCGGCAGTGGCCCCGCCCAGGACCCTCCTGAGCTCTGCAGGCCCCGGCAGTGGCCCCGCCCAGGACCCTCCTGAGCTCTGCAGGCCCCGGCAGTGGCCCCGCCCAGGACCCTCCTGAGCTCTGCAGGCCCCGGCAGTGGCCCCGCCCAGGACCCTCCTGAGCTCTGCAGGCCCCGGCAGTGGCCCCGCCCAGGACCCTCCTGAGCTCTGCAGGCCCCGGCAGTGGCCCCGCCCAGGACCCTCCTGAGCTCTGCAGGCCCCGGCAGTGGCCCCGCCCAGGACCCCTCCTGAGCTCCGCAGGCCCCGGCAGTGGCCCCGCCCAGGACCCCTCCTGAGCTCTGCAGGCCCCCGGCAGTGGCCCCGCGCCCTCTCTCGTCCGCCCGCTCGCAGCCGCGTGGCGAGAACAGGGACTCCAGCGTCTGCGGCCGCTGCTCAGCGCCACCTCCCCCTCGCAGCACCCACCAAACACCTCGAGACAGGAGTGTTCCAGCCCCGATGGACAGCAGTGAGGGGACACGTCTGCGGGGTCACATCTCAGCGGGGAAATGAGACACAAAAGCAGGGACTTGTCTGGGAACAGTGCACAGGAGGCTGACTGTGTGTGTAGACCTGAAGTCGTCAGCGCCAAGGTCCTTCGTAATGGGGCCCCATCTGGCCTTTTCCAAAGGTGTCCCAGGGCTTCTGTTATGCCCACCTGACATAGGTGGCTCTCTGCCCTGTACCTGGGCACACCATACACTTCAGCCCTTCGTAACACCTCGTCCATGTTCTGATCAATGTTGAGCTAAGTGCACACACCACCGTGCTGAGCACTGGAAGTCCCCAAATGTCCTGCTGACTGTGAGGTCATTGGGAAGCCCACCAAGTGTTTGTTCAGTGCCAGTTTGGGGCTCCGGCCTTCTCTCTTCTCTCGCCCCGACGCTCATACGCTGGCTGCCAACCTCACCCCCTATATGAACTGGTGCCACACACAGGCAGCTGGCGAGGCCGTCTCGGAAGGCCCGGGCCATGAGACGTGGCAGATAGAGCTGTTCTCTCGGCAGCCCAGTGGCTGCTTTGTTGGTTCCTTGTTCTGCCAGGCTGTCCCATTCTCAGCTAATGAGCAGCTAAGTGTGCAGATGAGGAGGAAAGCAGAGCATGCAAGCCCTGATCGTAAAACAATATCAGCAATACAGGAGGCTGCCCGAGTGGAAACAGCTCAACCTTTCAGATGGCTAGTTTTGTTCTGAAGTTGCCTCTCTGCGTGTCTCCTCTTTTTTTTTATTTTTCCTTTTAAAACCAATACAAGTGTGTGTTAGAATAGTGAGGCCAGGGGAAGTACTTCTAGGAGCTATTCAAGCCCAAAAGCCTCAAAGGAGGAAGATGGGCCTCTGATGGTCTAATTGATTTTCTTCTAGAATAAAATTAAAAGCAAGGCAGAGAGTAGCAAATAGCATTCACCTTTATTGTATGCCTTGGAGCTTCGTAAATAGAGGGCAAGGTTTCAGTGTTTAGGTTAGGGTGAGGGAAGAGGGTTATTATAATAGAATAAGCCGGGCTGGTGTGGCTGAGTGGTTGAGCATCGACCCATGCACCAAGAGGTCGCCGGTTCGATTCCTGGTAAGGGCACATGCCCAGGTTGTGGGCCAAATCCCCAGTGGGGACATGTAGGAGGCAGCCAATCGATGTTCTCCCTCATCCATGTTTCTATTTCTCTCTCCCTCTCCCTTCCTCTCTCTCCAAAATCAATAAAGAAATAAATGTTTAACTAATAATAATGATAAAATGAAAAATGATAGTTTGAGAAACAAGCTGGTGACTGGCAGCAGGGGCTGGGTGGGCCTTCCCTGTGAGGCTGCTCTGAGGAGTCTGGCCTGATGGCTGGGGGCAACTTCAGAACAATCTGGTTTTGCTCTGAAAAGTGTGCTCCGCCTTTGAGGCCTGGCCTCTGCCCCAGGCCTGTGGCGCTCAGGCTCCCCTCTGTAGACTGTAAACAAACCTGCCTCCTCTCCCTGTGATAACTGTGAAATGAGAAGCCATTTCTTCCTTGTTAACTAGAAAAAGCCCACCCCTGCGAAACCCTGTTCCCAGTGCTAATGGAATTTTTAACTCGACCTAACCGTACCTGAAGGTAATCAGCTCTGGGCCAGGTGTGCATGCGAAGTCCCTGGCAGGCTGACAGGAGGACAGATTGGATGGTTTGATAACACTTCTCTCCAAGGCACGGGGTCAGCAGCATTGGGCAAGAGCCTCTGTGCTGCTCACCCCACTCTCCTACCAAGATGGGGCCCACTGCCATTCTGATTTGGGTACCCTGAACTTGGGCATTTGGGTTTTCAAAACATTATTGACACATTTCTCCCTTGGGAGACAGGGTGCTGAGGTCCAGGATGTTAAAACAAGGCTGTGCCCTATAAAACTTCCCTCAAACAAGAGTGTATGTCCAGCAGGAAGCAATTGGTACTTTCCAATTTTCAGTATTCACCCCCAACTCTCAAGTCACGGGATGTTTTTAACACAGGGCCCAGTCATCGACCATGCCAGCCAGGTGTTTTGAAGTTGCTTTCTACTCTTAGTGTGGGACAGAATCTTCAGCCAAGGAACTTTCCAGAAGCAAGAATTTCAAGTAGAAGGCCGAGGCAATTTTAGGAGGGACACTCTAGTCATTTGTGTAGCTCGTTCCCCTCTCTCCTGTTTCTAATTCCATTTTAGAAGCTTGAAAATACAATTTTTTTTCCCCTTTACCAATTTTGTGTTTTTCTATTTGGCAAACATTGATTCTTTTCTGTGTCCCAAATGGAGGTGAAATTAACTTGTCTGTCTGTTTCTTAAACAAAAATAAATAAACAACTTCAATATGCAGAGCCTCAGACCCTGACCGTGTCACGGAGGAATGTCAGCTCAGCACCCCCATTAGCATTTTACAATTGCTACAGAGCCAAATGTTGAGAAAATAACAAATGCTGTTTTGTGTCCCATGAACATTACAGCTGAAGAAATGGAATTTTCAGTCATATAGCAGGAAATTAAAAACAGTAGTCCAGGAGTCTGGGATCCAGATGACTTTCTTTCTCAAGTAACTAATTTTAAGATCAAAGCTGAGTCCTAAAAATGTATGCAAGTTAATTTAGTTTTACTTTCTAAAAACTTTCCTGTCTAAAGTTTTGTATTACCCACTTCCTTTCTAAAGTTTGTATTATCCACTTTAGAGGTATTTTTTTAACCCCAATCCCCAACTTAAAACATAGTTGATATTAATAAGTGAAAAGATAAGCCACAGATAAAGGGCAGTGTTTGGCTAAAAATATTTGTATATAGAATATATAAAAAACTTTGATGAGTTAATAATAAGATCAATAAACTAATTAAAAATGGGCAAAAATTAAAAAGATGCTTCACCATAGAAGATAAACAAATAGCTAACGAGTACATGAAAAACATGTTCAACACCACTGAATAGCAGAGAAATGCAAATTAAAGCTAAATGAGGTCTCACTGCACACCAAGTAGGATTGCTGAAATTAAAAGGAAAGACCACATCAAGTGTTGGTAAGGATATAGAGGAACTAGAACTTTCCCGTAGCCTGCTAGTAAGAATGCAAAATCATACAGCTACTTTGCAAAGCCGCTCAGCAGTGTCTTAAATTGCTAACACATACTTATTATACATTCCATCAAGTCTACTCTTGAGGATTTACTCAAGAGAAATGAAAACAGGTCCACACCAAGATCTACAAGCAAATGTCTACAGTACCTTTTTTCATAATTTCCCCGAAGAGAAAACAACCCAAATGTCATTAACTGGTTACTGGAATTGTGGCTTAGTTATTCAATGGATGTCATTCAGCAATAGGAAGAAACAAGTTAGTGACGTGGTTGCATCTCAGAAACATTATGCTAAGTGAAAGAAGCCAGACACAAAACACTGCATACTGTATGGTTCCGTTTATATGCCATTCTAAAAAGGCAAACAGATCCCTACAAAGAGGCACAAGAACACACATCTAGAATGATCTGTATCTTGATTGGGGTGATAGTTACACAACTATGTACTCTTGTCAAAACTCATCAAACTGTACACTTTTAAATGGACGAGTTTTATTCTGTGTAAATTGTACCTCAATAAACCTGACTTAAAAAAATAAATAAATTGACAAGACTAGGTATGATAGGTTGAATAATGGCCCCCATGTTCTAACCCTTGGAACCTGTGAATGTTGCCTTATATGATAAAACAGACTTTGTATAGTTAAGGATCTTGAGATGGGGCGGTTACCCCTGGATTATACTGGTAGGCAGTCACAAGTGTCCTTATAAGAGGGAAGCAGAGAGAGGGTTGACACAGAAGAGAAGGCAGCATGTGACAGAGGCAAAGCAGCAGAGTCAGAGAAGATGGACGAAGGGGCCATGAGCCCAGGAAGAGGAGGAATGCAGCTCTAGCCCAGGAAAATGGCAAGGAACAGATTTTCCCTTAGAGTTCAATCCTACCAACACCTCAATTTGGGCCCAGTGAAACTGATTTTGGACTTCTGACCTCCAGAACTGTAAGAGAATACATTTGTCTTATTTTAAGCCACTAAATGTGTAGTAATTTGTTACAGCAGCAATAGGAGACTAATACACTAAGGGATCAAATAAAAACTAGAACACAGACTGCAAGAGATAATCTTGCTCTCATTTAATGGGACAATGACTTCAGTGTAGGCAAGAATCACTTGAGATGCTGCTTTAAAATGGGGTGATTCCCAACCCTCATTCTACCTCCTATCTCCCAACCCCTGCCAACCTGATTCATTGGGGGGTGGGGACTGTATCTGGGTCTAATGCTGATGTCCTGGGTGCCCCCAAACAGAGCATGTCCTATCTATAGCATTATAATTTAGTACATTTACTACTTCTTTTTCTTAGGTAAATCAACTTGCTCCATGCCTGGCATCTAGCATGTACTGTACTCAGCTAGTGAATTTATTTATCTGTTTGACAGCTCCATAAACTCAGACCTTTCCAGTGTTTGCTCTATGTCCTCTGTTTGCTGAGTGAATTCTACATTCTGTGATCCTTGCTATAATCCTACCTTTAATCTAATTTTACTAAAAGCTATTGGTATGGGAGCTGATCTTGGCCAAGCATGTCAGTCATTCTACTTTATAAATCCCACAGCTTCATTTACTATTTTTGGATTTTAGAAACACCAACAGCAGACAGGCTTTCTGAATAATGAAGGAAAGGCCAGGCTAAACAATTGTCAAAATGGGAACACACACACACACACACGGAAAAGGTGCCTTTTGGTTTTGGTTTTTATATTCTATCCATGGAGTCCAGAACCCATCTGGATAAAATGCCAGCATATGGCAACGCCCACGGACAGCCATGCACCTCCCCCTTTGGCATCCCTCTGTCCACCAGATGCCACTTCTCTCTGTCCAACCAAAACTCCATGTTGGTAAGAGGGGCACTTGCAGACTTGGCGCCAGGGCCAGCCCCTTGGGGCCTGGCAGGGTCAACGTTCACCACAGATGATGGGTATAGAGCCACCTGAGAGATGAGTTTAGCACACTTGACTTTCAGACTGATGTAAGGAGCGTGTCAGTGATGTGAAATCAGCAGAGCCTGAGGCCCTCTCTAGTTGCTCCCACTGGATGATAGCTAAGAGAAGTCTGCAAATGTCTAGGCACCGATTCAAGATTCATTTAACTTGGTTAGTGAAGCTGACAGTTTGCAGAGCTTCAAACTCCTCCAGTGAAAACCCAAGCCCTGTCGGGTAACCTTTGAAAAGGAAAAAGTGAGAGAGGAGAGACAGGGGTAATTTTAAGACCAGAATAACCAAACAGTTCCATTTGTATACAGGCTAATTTATGTTTCCATGAGAATCTGTCGGGCTACTCTAGCAGTTTTAGCAATGCATTGTTCTACTCATGTTTATCAAATATTTAAACATCCCATTTTTATTGAACCATAATGTCTTTTGAATGTATAAGCGAAAGAAGAAGGATGACTTTTCTTTTTCATGGCAAGGATACAATGGCAACTCTTTCTTTGCTCATCGTCTGTTCTCGTCTGTGCAATAAAGTCACATTCGGATTCTCATTTTTGGTAGAAAAAAAATAAGTAAATCATTCTCCTTCTTCATAAATACCATTATCCAAGTCCAGATCAATTGATCAGCATAGCATCTGTCTGTCCATTTATTTATTCAGAGAGAGAACCAGATGACATATAATTCGTTCTGTAATAGAATAACACTTTCCCTCCAATTAGCAAAGCCATGAATGTGATAGGAAGGTTCTATTTCTTGAAGGCAAGTAAATATGTATTATTTCGTTGTACCAGCTCTAACAAGTCAATTTAGGGACCAAACATCTCCTGTTTAAAATGAGAATCACTGGTCAGAAGTATCCATTTGAATGTGGCACATATGATGCAGCCTGTGGAGCGCCATTGCCGAAGACTGCAGCTCCAGTAAACCAAAGCAATGCCCAGACCACCTCGCTCATTATGATGGACAGTAATCAGTGAACTAATAAAACGACTGGAGCTGAAATCATATTTGCATTCACAGCAGCAATGGAATAACGAATAAGCCGTAGAGATGAATATACATATTCATTCTCTTTCCCTACGACACACACAAACCTTGCTTTCTCGCCTTCTCCCGGCGTGAGAGTCAACACGATGTCTGATGCACTGAAATACAGTGGCAGATCGGGTTCGACCAAGTGGATGGCTCTGCCGGTCGTGTGTGCCACTCACTGGGGACAAGCACATGGTTTGTGAGGGTCTTTCTGTAAGAAGGCAGAATCATAACTCCAAGTCCAGAGGTCAGGAATTTACTTTCATGGTGTCAAAAGCATATTTTAACAATGTAATGTATATTCTGGTATCTCCTAGCTGTCTGGGTGGGTGTGCTGCTTGTTACAGAGATAACCGAGGTTTTATGACACAGAGTTTGGGTCAAGAATGAAAAGTTTTGAAGATTTACATTTTTCTCCAGCATTGACCTTTTGGCTTTATTCCTTAATTAAGCAAAGACATGGCAGCAAAAGGGAATATTATGGGCCTGCTGCATCCCCAGGGCGTTATGAGATACCAGCCACAGTTAAGCCATCTCAAGACAACCATGTTCTCTGGAGTTACTTTATTGCTATTATAAAAAATCTTTATTATGGGAAAAAAATATGTATTTTTATGCCAGAAGAAGATGAAGATGACAGTTAGGCTGTTGAATGGTAGTTTCAGTTGAGCTTTGTGCCCACGGAGACTGTAAAACACCCAAGGCTAGGAGAGGCCTCCTCACAGAATCTTAAGAAACCTAAAGGGGTATATTAATCTTTGTGAAATTCATAGTTGGAACAAGTGCCATTAACTGGCACTTTCCAGTTATCAAGATATTTTATGAAACTGAAGAAGTCCTATTACACTTGCCAACAGGGCCAACTTGGGGGGTGTGGCTAATGAAATACTCTCTGTCCAGACGTGGGGACGTTCAGGACCCTGCGACCCTGACCCTACCGATGCCCACTGCTTTGTCCCGTGCTGCTCAGCACGGCGCTTCGCCAACACTTCTGTGCGAGTCTGCTCTCCTCTGCTAGGGGAAAGAAAACCCTGAACTGAAGGGCTGCTCTTTTCCTCCCACTGAAAATCTGGTACTTTTCAACCTGATTTCAACCTGCCCTTTTGGTCAAAAAAAAAAAAAAAAAAATCACCATCACTTAAACTACTCACCCCTCCTTCCATCAATGTTTACCAAAACCAGATTCCTTTTTAAAAAGTATTAGTTCTTCAACCTTTTGTCGTGAGGTATCTTTGCTACCAGGAAAGGTTTATAAACATACTTTTGTATGTTACCTTTGCGCTTTTCATTTATATTTCATTCCCACCAAATTCCAGGGAATGGGAGGTGGCTCTTGAATTTTTTGCTCCTGGCTTTTCCTGATGGATTCCCTAGGAGCTGACCTCTTGGAGTTTACCTGTCTCTTAGGTATTTGTGTGGTCCAGGAACAGGTAATAGAATTATTTCCCTTCTACCATGGGAGGGAGAGATGAGTTGGGACCCCTGGTTGGAACGGGATATGCTTTTCGTTCTGACCAGGGAAATGGGGCAACCCGGCCTGCAGAAGCAGGGACTCATGCGCATCTTTTGGCTGGCCATAGGGTCTGGTCTCACCTGGTATATTCCAGGTCAGAGGTAGCCAAGGCCACTCCTGTGTTCAAAAGGAGAGGTTCACAGAACAGGTTCTCTGGGAAGCAGGGCCAATGTTCCTTCCTTTGTCAGGCACCAGCTTGAGAGCCAGCCCTACAACTGAGGGGTTACGGAGTGACACTTTCAGCTACCTGGGCTCATTGTTTTTGCCTCCTTCGTGAGACACAAGTTTTATCAGAAGAAACCAGAACAACAACAGAAAAAAAAAACCCACAAACAAAAAAATGTTGTTTCCACGTAAAGGAAGTCTGAGATTGGTTTCCTCTTTAACAGCTATTTTACGCACTGCGCTATAGACCCCAGGCGAGCAAGTCAGCGGCTCCGCGTTCCCTGCAGTTGGCCCGCTGAGACTCCAAGCGGCCTCCACCATCCTCTCTCCGGGCTGCCCTTCAGGAGCTCCCTAGGTCAAATCTCACTGCACGTTAGCATGCACTTAAAATTGCTCAGCCCTGGGTTCTGGCTCACAGTCAGCTAGGTTTTCAATACAACAAAATGGAATTCCAGGGATTTGTAGTGGTCCCTTCGGTCACAATGGGATTTCACAAGTTGGTCCAACAAGTTATCTGTGGAGAGCCTATTTGGGGTATTGCTCAGTGACGGGGCTTTGGGGGAACTACCAGAGGACACAGGGTTCTTGCTTCGTCAGGAAGGTTGTGCTCTTGGGAGAAGGGGAACATATTCCTTTTCCCCCTCTGACCCTACAAAGTAAAAAGCTAAGGGTATCATGTGGCACCATGTTTGGGAACCAGCAAGAGAAGTTCTAGGTGGACCTAGAGAGATGGAGCTAGAAGGGACTTGGGTAGAGAGGCAAGAAACAGACTTCAAAATTAGGGGAACTCTTGTGGCTAATTTTACACTTTGCAGTCTTAGATATTCACATCCCTTATTGCAGAGTACTTTTTGGGGGTGCCAGTTTCCTAGTGAGAATGTCACTTTCACTTTCTGCTTACTATATTCTTATTTTGGACAGAGTGTGTTCATAGTGTAGGTTTGCTGGCTCCATCCTTAGGAAAGATGCTCAAATTTGTGGATCACAGTCAGACCTTTTAGTATGTGGCACCATGTCTCTTCCCAGAGACCAAGTGGCATCCAGTTGGTCCTATGAGCCACTCCGAATGTGCAGATCTTTCCTTCTGTTGTGAGAGCAGAGTTATCTCAGGAGATTGATGTCACTGAATGTCCCCAAAGCATAGCTGTCAAGTACCTAGATTCCAAATTTCACCATTTCATTTTATCCATTTTCGGAGCTTATTGAGTTACTTGTGTTCTCTTCCAAAATGCTGTGAGCTTTTCCTGTGGTGCTCTTTTATTTGGGAGACCCCCAATGCAGGCCACCCAGGAGTCAGGGGAAAAACTTTCCTAGAATAATCCAGGTGAGCAATGTAGGAAAAATGTGACATAAAGCTGACAGAAAAGCAAGTTCTAGTTTTCCTACTTCGAAAGGATTATATCAAACAGATTTAAAATAATGGAAAGTATCTGGTCTCCCTGCATGTGGTAGCAGAAACGTGACTGCCATCAGTGAGACAGTGGTACATGGACTTGGTGTATTGTAAAACACTTGAAATGTTAGATGCAAAGCAATATTAGAGTACTTGGCCCTTAGGACCAAAAGGCCTAAAGCAACTTATTAATTGGCATTGTGACTCAAGGTTTGAATGGAAATAGCCAAGAAGCTATAGGCAAACATATACCTCAACTATTATTTCTTGTTGTCACCCGCCTTTTTTGATTTTTTTTTTTTTTAATGCTGCTGAGAACACATAGAAAATAGCATTTGAGTAAATTAGGTAATGATTAACATCTGCAAAGGAAACTTCCGAGTAATTGAAGAAGTACCTAAAGACAGAATTGGATCATTATTATTAGAAAGAAATACATGATTGACATCACACACACACACACACACACACACACACACCATTAAATCCACTTCCCACTTTTTTTGCCTGATTAATGGGAATTCCAAAGAACTTTGTGTAGATCAGATTGAAGACTTGGGCTTCTGAGCTGAATCCCACTGTAGGTGATGCAATGTCACCTAATTAAAGCTCATGGCTCAGCAGCTTCAGCAGAAAAGATTATAATTCCTTGCACTTGGCAACACTTTGTTATTGAAGAATTCTGAGTCTTCCAATTTATCTGGCCATGAGGAGCTCTAGAAAAGAAGCATTCTTCTTTCCACCAGCAATGTGTTCCTCTTGTAGTTAGCAAGTGCCAAAGGTTTCTTGTTGTTGTTTGTTTTCTTTCTTTCTTTCTTTTTTTAAAAAAGGTTTTGCTTGAGAATTCAGAACTTAAAAGATGTGTTAATTTTACATGAAAACTGTGTCTACATTACAGCATGCTTAGGTGACCGGATGCGAACTAGTTTCTGATTCAGAACATTAATTTGTCAACTACCATTCTTGTTGTTAGCTTGACACACACACACGCGGGCATGTAGTGAAACTGCTAAAATTGCTGAAGAATTTAATTAGGAAAAGTATGTTTGTGTTTTACTCTTGAATCCAGTATTTAAAATAATAAGGGTAATGATCACTAACAGCAATAGTGTCCCTGATTTTGTTTTAGTGTCATTAAAATTCCCTGGCGATATTTACCATTCATTCTTCCTTAAGAAATTGGGTTACTTCCTCTGTCTGAGCCCCCACCCTGGGGGAGGGAGGTTCAGAAAGCCAACGTTTGAGGTAATGTGGCAATGCGTTTTAAGAAGAATCAGTTTGGAAGAAGTAGGGGAAAATATATTTGATTTTGCAGAGGCAAATATGCCCCAGCAGATTGGAGACTTCGAGGAGTGGGGTCCCGCTGGCCGCCGCAGCCCCGTCCTGCCCGCCCCCCTCCAACCCCAGTGCAGGCGTCCGTTGCGCGAGTCCGTGCCCAGTCACCGGGGCTCCCTGGGGAGTCGGGCCCTGGCGCTCCCTCCAGGATGGGACAGGATATGACAGCCCGGTTTGTGCACCAGCATCCTTAATATTTCCTTCCTTTCAGAAGCAAATAGAGCGTTCCCTTATCTGAATGCTAATTTCCTAGTTAAAAACCCTCCCTTGCTGACAAGGGACTGAAAGAGTTTTAAATCACAGATGTAGAGTATCAAATGCAATAATGCTCTTGCAATAGTGCATTGAAGCCTCAATTAATTAACCCTTGGGCTAAGTAGGCAGGTACATGGCGGTGGCCGCAGGCGGTGGATGGATGAGATTTAAATGTGCATCTCATTTCCCCAGCACGGAGCATGCCGTTTGGTTCAGAAAGGAGTCATTTTGCACACTCGCCTCATTTACTCGCCGCTTTAATCCTCCTAATTCCACCTGAGATCGGGGGAGGGGGGTGGAGAATTGAAAAGGAAGGCGAGGAGCAGGGGCTGCTCTGGGCTTTGTGCGCACAGTCCCCCGGGGCCGCGTCGCTCGGGGCCTCCAGCGGGCTCTCGCCTACGGGCGGGCGGGCGTCAGTGGGAAACGTGCACGGCGGGATCCAGGGGGATGGGGCGGTTTTCACATTTTTAGTGGGTGCAGGCAGTTCTGGAGGAGGATGACAGCCGAGCCCACCCTCCCCAGGCTCGGGTCCCCAGGCCAGGCCGCAGCCTGTGCCGGGCACACGGGGCTCTGGGTGCCGGGACGGCTCGTGGGCGAGGCTGCGGCGCCGACGCCTGGTGGGTCTGCCGGGGCCGGAGGCTGGGATCCCGCCGCGCTTAGGAGCCCAGCCGCCTGGGTTCGGGAACCGCAGCCCACCCCAGCCCGGCGTCTGTCCCGCGCTGACTAGGTGTAACTCTCCAGCTCATTTCTCTCCACGCGATTTACCATCTGTGAACTCGTCTTTAACCTAATAAAAATCATCTAGCTTTTGACTAACAAGAAAAGGAAACAGTGCTCATTGTGGGGTTTGGGGAAAATGGCTTCACTAATGTGCAGGATGAGAACGGAGTGATTTATAGGCAGTTTTAACTGTAGGCTATGATTAGGGGGCTGGTAGTAAGTGCATTAGATGTCTAAGTGTGGCAATAGAGTAAATAGGCGTTTTATTTATCGCAGTGCCAGGGGCCTCTTAGCGGAAGAGCGCTTCTCCAAATTGAAATATAGCAGAGTTTACACTCCTGATTAGGGCTTCAAGCGCAGAGCCCAAGGCTATCAGCTAAGCAGAAACAACGCTCGCTGACACCTAATTGTCACTGGATTAATGTGCAAACAGGGACAGCGAACAGCAACAACAAATAACCTAGTGTCAGAGCCGTTGGTGGCAGTGTCCACTCTCAGTGACTTGGGGCCAAATTGGAGTTTATATGTCAAAACGGGCTCGGATCAATGTGCCCAGCTCCTTCTGCGAGGGGCTGGAAGGCGTCCTGGCAGTTGTTGATCTATGTGTGTGGGCACATTATGTGCTGGGGAGTGGAGGGGAGCAGGCAGACGGAGGAGGTGAAATGCCTTTCCATTAATTTTTTTTTTTCTGCTTTATGCTCCTGAATTCACAGCTATTAAGATAAATTTATGTGAATCAGGTCTTTCTCTCTAGGATCTTGTGACTTTCGCCTGTGTCTCCATATAAAATTTAATAACCCTGTTTGTGAATCAAATCATTCCCACAACAACAGATTCAATCTGGGTTGCCACCTGTCTGGCTTTGGACAGGAACAACCGAATTGGGCAGCTGGGTTCCAGCCTTTCATGGGGGCTGGTGGTTGGTTGGCTGGCTGCTGGGTAACTGGGTTTGCCCTAGGGTTGTCCCGAGCAAGAGCTAGATGTGTCTGAAGGGGAAAAAGAGGACAGCCTTCCATTATTCCCTAGAATTCCCCCCACCCTTTTCTTTAAATGACCAAATTGGTGTCAGTCCTATTTAAAAAACACAAAAATTCATAGCAGTCCAAAGCAAATGGTGGAATAGGTTATCATCCAAGAAGTTCTTATGCTCACTCATTTTTCTTCTACAATTAGCCATTTAGGGAGGGGAAAAGTCACAAATACATGAATTATGTTCCTAAATGTATTTCTAAAGTTCTTAAGTTTTATTGAGCATGAAAGTTGGTCTTTCCCTGTGTTAAGGACTGAAGAAGCTATAGAACCAGCTAGTAGCTCAATGGTGCAAAGTCTTATGATTTAAACTTGACATTTGCAATTTTTTGCCGTAAAATATTACTTTCTTTATTTCAAGACTTTAGTTGAAAACCTCGTAATTCCTTTTAAGCTCCATTTGATTGTCAATTGCACAACTCTCTCTAAAGCTTAGGGCTTATGATTTTCATACACACATGATTTATGCTTTTTGTGTCACAATGTAATGTACTTGGGTACAGCTCCCACTTATTTCCCTTGCATCATGAAAGCCTTCCCTTTTAGAGGATGGGATTTTTATAGTGAAGCTATGAAAGAGTTGTGACCTGGCTGTAGATCTCCTTGAATGGTCTGAAATTGCCGTTTTCGCTGCCATAGCCAGCCTTCTGTGCCATTCCATTTAATGTATTTTCAGAAAATGGTGATCTAGCTATCTGCATATTTGGATAATAGAGTGAAATAAATTTTCACTATTAAAATTTCAATAGCTGGCCACAGAAAGCCTATGCATTGTCAAATATAGGGAGGAGGATGGCAGAACATGTTCTGGAAGTTGCAAACACAGAAATGTCTTTTAATCCATTCGCTCTCAGAAAATCATGAAGCTGGGTCTGCAAGGGGGAAATCCCAGCTCCATTTAACTAACAACATGCTGGATGGATGCAATGTACTTTCAGCCAGCTGTAGAACTCTTCATTCATCCAAGCTACTGACTAGAACACAAAATTTAAGATAACCATTCTCATTAGAACCACAATACTTAATCAAAACATCACAAGTAGATACAAAGTGTTCTGGAAAAATTAATACTCTGTTATTATGATAAAGATTGGAATTCACACAGGAAACATTTTGTTCATCCTACTTGTTACATTTTGTAGATCTCACCTTGTAGACGTCTAAAACTGGAAGGAAATTTAGAGCCCATCAAATCTCTTTATAGCCCTAATTTACAGATGGGAAAACTGAGGCCCAGAAAAGTTAAGTGTCTCTCTCTCTCTCTCACACACACACACAACTCAATCTTCCAGATATTCCTCATCTACACCATTATTCCAATCAAAACATAAACACTGTAAGCATACGAGAAAAATATTGAATTTGTTGTTGTCATACCTTGTCAATATTAATCATTTGGGCATTCAAACATTAAAACTTTTCTGGCACATAAAAGCTGACTTTTTAAATTATGGATTTAAGAAATAATTAAAAATTGGGTTATTCTTTGCTCACTTACTTGGAAATTGAGAAACAGAATTACAATTTTAAAGAAGCTTTCAGTATTTGAAAGAGTTGCCATGTGTCAGTTGAGATTGGGATTATAATTATGTCTCTTCCAGTCTTCTGCCCTTTTTTTTTTTTATCACCGACTCTTTCTTGTTTTTTTGCCTTGACTTTCAGGCTCTACAGGGAGGAAACCAAGACTCAAAGAAGTTGATTTTAACATTGTTTGATAAGATATTTCACAGAGGAAGTAGGACAGAACTCCACATAGAATGGAGTTTGATTATCAGCTAAGCCCCTGGCTCTCCCTGCCTCTCAGTATGATGAGTGGTCAGGGGATAACCCTGGTTATGGAAGAGAAGGGAGTATTTGGCAGGTTTTTATGTAATTCTGCTGAAGAGTTACAGATTTGTGCATGAATCACTCTTGGAGTTTCTGTGATGACTTCTGGGGCACACACATCAGGATGTGTCTGAGTCATTAAGTCTCTGCCACATTGGTGTGGCTAGGTTTTAAGAGAGTTGAGTAAATCGAAATGAAATTATGTCAACCAAGAAAAAAGTCCCCCAGAATTTTGGGTATGACTATTTTTAAATCAAAATCTAATCTGCAATTTCTGGCAATATGGTCAGGCTCTGGGTGTTAGTTAGTGGCTCTCGGAAGTACATTCATTTTAAGGAAACTGATGAAATCTGAGGAAGAGACCACCAATGGGGCTGTAAGCCTGGAGTCTGCTAGGATATATACTGACCTTATCCAAACCCTGCCACCCCCACCTCATTTCTGGAGAATTTTAAAACCAGTCATCAGCAAAATAACTGGTACTAGGTATATAACTGGGCACTTTTATATAATAAACTGATTAAACTCTATGGTAATTTCCTAGACTGCAATGATTATACAGAGCTCTGTGAAGGGAGGGAAGAAAGGGAAGCTGTTCAAGAATCATCTCCATGATAGGCATCTCATTTGTTCTTTGTTGAAAATTCTGGACGCATTTTGACAGTAACCAAACATTTGGGAGAGAAGGACCAGGTGCTGCAGGGAAAAGAGCACAGCTGTGTGCCGGGTGGGAGGCATGGGTTATACATGGTCAGGCCTGGGGGTGACCTTGGGCAAGTCACTGCCAGACAGCCAGACAGCCATGTATTACAGCTTCCTGATCTGCTAGCAAGGCACTAGGCACACCATTTCTCGAGGTGAGGTCTGTGCGCCCTCCCAGTCAGCATCCTGTGAGCTCTCCCAGGAGTCATGCTCTCTAGAGTTTAAGATGCTTGGACCTACATATTTCCTTGTAAATATGAGGTTTTTAGTCACTTAGGCTTTAGCAATTTGAACTCTAGACTACAGTCTGAGGAAAAGACTTGAAGAGACACTGATGAGTGATTTAAAATACTCCTTAGACCACAGGAGTAGTTCATTAGGGGACCCTTCAAGGGCCTTCTTCTCAAATGCATGTGCTCACGACAGCGCCCATGCTCATCACCATTCGCCTCGACGGTTCTCTCTCTACCGCAGTACTTTTTCGTATTGGATTAAAAATACTGTAAGATATCCTCTCCCTAATTTTCTCACTTGAAATCACTGTCTTTAATTGTCATATATTTAAGAAAGATTATGAGTTTGTGTATATAGATAGTAACAGGATATTTTTGTTTTGTAATTTTTACTTTCTGAAGTCAAATGAAAATCCAAAATATCCCTAATCAATATTCTTTCAGGATTGTGCAAGGAGCCCAGTTCTTTAACATGATAAAAAATATATTCATACATTACCCTTATACTTAAACAATCAAAGTAGAAAAGGAACACTGCATTCCAAACATGCTTGCTGTTCTTTGGCAAGAAATTTTTAGAAATTGCTCTTTGCTACCCTAGTAGCTGAGAGCTAATTCCGTTGTCCGGGTATAACCGGATTTTAAAATCCAATGGCCGTTTCTGGTATGGGGCCTGACGTTTTCTCAGACTCCGTGTATCAGCTGTGTGATCCTGCAGGGGTAAAAAGAAAGCAGAAAGCAGCTCTTCCCTCCTGCCTAATTCTGCTCATGGAGGAACAATGCATCGTGTGCTTTCCATGTACCCCTTGCAAGGTGGGATTGCTTTTCTTACCTGAGGGAAGTTTTTCTACCAGCACGCTTTCGAATGGTATTCTTCCCCTTCTCAGTGAGGGACTATTGATTGAGTGGACACAGCCTACTGTAGCTGTTCCGAGCTGCCAGCAGCAGCGCTTCCTGTGATTGATTTTATACGGCACCTTTTATACTTGAGGAAGCCCAAGCACTTAACAAAGCAGTGAGCCAGGCTGAAGCTGACGGTGATGGCACCGGCCACTGGCAAGCCCGGGACCGTGCCAGCCCACCGCAGCGCCCCTCGCGGCAGACTCGAACTCTCCCAGGGCCCGCTGGCCAGGTCAGCACCTTGGTCTCTGGTCTTCTGGAATCTCCAGACCAGAAAGGACCTTCAGCCATCTCCTGAGACATCCCCAGGACAGCACTCTGACCTAAACCACTCAAGGCAGATGAGAGGCCACTGCGGTGGCTTTGGAAGAGGCCTCTCTTCTATAGGCCTCTAATTCCTCAGTGGGTCAGTACAGGGGCTGGATGTGGTGATCCTGTCTGGTCAGAAGTTCTAAGACCCTGATTTCATGAGTGTTTCTTGAGCCTTGAGTAGGTGGCCAGCGCTGCGTCCTCTGCTCCAGAGAGGGCAGACTTTGGCTGACTTTAGGACTGGTAAGTACAAGAAAGGCCGCCTCTTTGGGCCTCAGCTTCCTTGTCTGTAAAATGGGCATAATAATACCAGAAATGCACAGGTTTGCCCTCAGGAGAGTACACCGTTCTCACTTCTTTAGCTCCTAGCACAGTGCTTAGCATGTAATGAGCCCTCGGTGAATATTTGCTACGTGAAAACAAAGTGTCCTTTCAGCGGCAAAGAAAGGCAATTTCAATCCAGAACGACGGGCATTCAGGGCCAGCACTGTCTACCTCAGCGGTGAGCATGCAAAGTAAGCCCGCCGTGTCCCCGTAGAAACAGCAGAAGTGGCACAAAATAATGCCCTGTGCTGTTTCTACCCTGATTCCTGATGCAAGAAGCCAAAGCCGCTCACTTTGCCTGTGGGTTGGAGGGTAGGGAAGGAGCAAACTGACAAGGTAACAGCGGCACTGACGTGGATCAGAGGAAGGAGAGCTATGGAGAGACTAAGGGGAGGGCATCGTCCCCACTCGTGCAGGTTTGAGAGAGGCAAGGAGACAGCCACTGAAGGAAAAGAAAGAAAGCTACAATGTTCTTCTTAGGAATCCTGGCGGTGGTGGTCTCCAAGGTGGCTGTGCAGGGAGAGTGGGTAAGGTGTTCCCTGTGGCTCCAGCTGGGTTTATACCTGGTGTCCGTGTTTCAGTACACATCTGACCACCCAGTTAGCTTGCTCAAAAGAGATAGGGAATGTCTAAGTTAAAACAGGTGGGTGTGTTCCTCTTGATCTGTGCTTTCTTTTCTTATATGCATGTCCATAGCTTTGATACTCCTTTTCAAGCAAATAACTAACTTTTGCCTTACACAATGCATACCATCTATTATCTTGTTTGCTTTTCAAATGGCTCCAAAAGGGTGATGGTATTATTATGCCCATTTTACAGACAAGGAAGCTGAGGCCCAAAGAGAATAAGTGACTTGTCCATGGTCACACAACTAGCAAACGGTGGAGCTTGAATTCTAACACAAGTTACTAGATGGTACTCACTGCCCACTTGCCTTGCTGTCTCCATCTCAATCTGAAAAAAAAAAAAAAAATCCTGCTAGGAAAAAGAAACTTTATTGTTATGACATGCCAGTGTTTGAAGGATTATGTTGTAAATGTTTATAGTTTATTTCTGAGCTCAACCCACACAGTTGGTTGCTTACTAGTCGAAGCTATCAGCTAAAATATACTTCACAGGCCTCTTCTTTTAGGAACAGATAAATACCTATGATTTTCACCTAAGGTTCATGGCTGCGTATTGACACCACTTGAGGGATCTCTTCTTTCGAGACCTCAATAACTTGATCTCTGAGATGAGAAGGCTGGGCTGCACCAGTGTGCTCCCAGACTCCTTTGAGCACCAAGGGCCTGGGATTCTGAGCCGATGATAGTTTAGTGACCTCTAGCTAAAGAACGGGGGCCAGACTGGGTGGTGTGACTGGCAACTTGGTTCAGACCTATACTGGCTTATTGGGAGCTGCTGGTGCCCGGCACTGCGCTCCCAGCTGGGCTCAGGGACACAAGAGGACATGGTTCCTGCCCTTGAGGACTAATGGGATCTGCTGAAGCCTCCCAAAAGGGCCAGAAAAATGTGCAGTTGCTGCTCACGTGTTTACCTCTCATTGGAGAACTCTAAGGTGTGTTGCTTGCACATACAGGAGTAATTTAAAGAGTATCTACATCTGACTAACCCTTCTTTATATCTACTGTGGGGGAAAAGTTCTATTTAAATAGACTTGGAGGAGACCTGAAAAAAACATTGTGTTGTGTTCTTGGAGGCTGCAAAAAAAAAAGGCAGTTCCAGACTTACACAGAGAACATGCCTTCAAAGTCCAAACCAAGGATGGGTAGGGCCTCGTGTTTCTGACTGACAGGAATGAGCTGAAGAAGAACCTGATTAAGAGAAGTAGGGCCCACGTCGTGGGGGGCTCCAGGAGTGTGGATCACATGGCAGTTTTCTTCGGAAGAAAAGCCTGTCAAGCCACAGGGAGTCCCTGCAAGGCCAAAGGAGAGAAAGTTGTTCCCTTGGAGAGAGTGGCATTTAGGAAAACTGAAAATCGCTTCAGTAATATTGTATGTGAGAATCTTGGTAACCAAAAAAAAAATGCAATAAACCTCTCAGTTTGAAGGCTTCTTCAATATTTTACAAATCACACAATCATCTCCAGCTTTTGGCACAAAGAAAAAATCCACACGACAAACCTTACGGAACATTAGCGATATAAAATAAGCTACATCGGCCGAATACCAATGAAATTATCCCTACCTGCTGCTGCTGGTGTCGGCCATGGGAGGCAGAGGGTCCATTTTTTTCCTGTTAAAAATGGAAATCGGTGCTTGAGTATTCCAGGAAGTTCTTCAGGTTCATTAACAAGGTCAAAATCAATGTTATTTTACTGTTTGGAATCATTTTTGGCGGAACAATGAAAAGAAACCATAGTAGAAGTAGTCTTAATATAATCATTTTCTTTTCATTGTTCTTTATGGGAAAATAATTTGGCCCGAAATTTAGTGGTCCCATCAGGGAGGTGATATCTTTAAAAAGGTGGTCTGAAGGACAGGTTTTACTGTACTTTAATAGGCTTATAGATTAATATAAATCTTAATATTCATAATCTTTACCATTTCTTTTCTCAATATCTGCTCCATCTATACATCTATTTATAATGTATGTTTCAAACACAAGATACATTTGATTTTTATTGAATATACTGATGGTGCTACAGGGACAGTCACTTGACCTAGTTTAAAAAAAAGAAAGAAAAAAGAGCCAAGGGGTCAAATTTGTGGATAGTCTGCTGCTAAAAAACAGATTTTTGCAGATAATGCAATGACTTGAGAGCAGGGCTGTCCTTGCAAGTTTGCCATGTGCTATTATTTGTATAAAAAATAAATAACGTGTGCACCTGGGCCACCAAGTGTGAGCTACAGATGATCATGATGCAGTATGGGCTTGTCACTTGAAAGCTGATTTTTCTAACCAAAACATGAAGCATTGTCTACCTGTACATACCCATAAAAGAAAATCACGATGATAACTAAATATGAAATTTATTTACTGGATAGAAAAGAAAACAGTAGATATGCATTGTTTGACATGAATAAAGAAATACATGCTAACTTATTTTTATGTGGTTTTTAAGGGGAAATATCTAATTGACTGATTTTAATTTTATTTTTGACTCTGAGATTTCTGGTTTGCCTTTCAGCTTATTATGTCATGACATTGAAGGAATTAATAAACTTTGCGTGTGTGCATTTGTGCGTGTATATAAAATTGCTATGTTATATAAAAAGATGTATATTGTAGATGTAATATATTCTCAATAAAAAAAAGACTTAAAAAATTTTAGAGAAAAAAGCACATATTCCTACCACCCAGAGATAATCATGTTAACATTTTCTCTCCTCTGTATTGTTTTACACAATTTAGAGCATCATACACATACACACTCACACTCACACACACACATATGTGTATATATATACATATATATATATAATTGAATATGGATTTATTAAATTCCATTGTATGATGCCATCGTTTACGTCACTGGTTCCTATTACTGAGTACTCAGGTGGTTTCTAGTTTTTTTCCTATTATAAATATAAAAGATAAACACCTTTTTACTTACATCTTTGTTTGCATTTCAGATCATCTCCCCAGGAACTAGACACAGAGATGAAATTATTGGATTAAATGAAGTGAATATCTTTAGGTTTTTGATACATATTACCAAATTACTTTCCACAAAGCATGGGCCAATTTAGAGTATAAACTTATTTTAATGAAATGTGATGTATTTTGCCCACATTATTGTAACAAAGTGGTTGCAGATTTCCAAAGCAGTGATCTGTGATTTGTGATGGACCTGGTGTCCGGCGTTGCTCAGAGCGCGTGCAGGCGAGGGTTTCAGAGGCCTCTCCGGGCACCGTCTGCGAGCTGTTCTTCGGGTGCATGCCCAGGAAGGCTTGCTTCCTCTGAAACATGTGGTCCTCATAAGTAGTACCTGGTACTCTAAAATAGTAATATTTTTAAAAAGAGAAGATAACTTCTCTTGAATAATCAGCTATGCATTTTTACCTGTATTTACTTATTTTTTGTAACAAGAATAAACCCTGAAGTTTATTATTACAAAAATGGGATCTTAAAAGTATTTATACTCCCTTGCCCAACCAACTACAAGTTTTGTTGGTTTTAAATATTTTGTCCTCAGTACCTCTGTCCTCCAAGGTACTTGTTTACGGGCATAAGGTTATATTCCTGTTCCCTCTGTTGGCGAGGATGGGGCTTTGCGTGTGCTGGTCCCTGTAAGTGGAGGCTGGGCGCTGGGCTCTGGGCAAGCAGAGACCGGTCTGCGTTTGCAGCTACTCCCCGGTGACCCTGCCTCTGCACACAGTGGGTTCCCAACACAGACTGTCTGATGGCAGTGTGTTCACTGTGCTTGAAACTGTTCAAGTCTGTAGGGTCATTTAAATACTGTCAGTTACACCAGGACTCAATATTTTGGTATGTGTGCATACCCATTTCACAGTTTCTCTACTTTCTGATTGGCAGCTAAATCCCATTTCTGAAAAGCAAAAATAGATACTGCAAGCAGGCATTCTTTCTTTTATTCCCTCGGTCAGGCTTAGAATGACTTTTCACAAGAGGAAGGAAAGAATGAAATTTTTAAGTCCAAGAGAACTACCTCCTCCGAACTTGGCCCAGCATTGACCACGCCTGCTGCTGGCTGGTGCTGGCTGCTTCCCCTGAAGCGAAGCCCTGGGAAAAGTCAAGAGCCTGAGGACTGGGTAGAGGTTCTAAAGGAACTAATCAGCCTTAAATGATGCTTCTTTGTCCAGAGGCTGACTATATGGTACATTAGTGACCTTTATTTTATTTGAAATAGAACCCCTCACTATATTTCAAGGTGGTTTACAACGCGGTATAAAATGCAACTTTACTAGGAGATGGTGGAATGTAAACAGGAGGAACACAAATATTAATACTACCCTCACCGTGCATGCCTTACAGAAGACATTTGCTAAGTTTTGTTATATATAAAAATATATTTAGCTACTGACTTTACTGTCATTGTGGAAAACTGCACATACCAATATATGTAAGTGAATAATTTTACATGTAGTTAGTGTCTTTTCTGATTAAGAAAGTCTTTTAAAAAACATATTAATTATGCATCTTATGTATCCTATGTGGCTCAAGAGCTCTGTGAATAGAGACCTGCCAGTTGTTTGTTAAAATAACAGAATGCAGCTGTGATTTTAAAAAATGGTTGCAGCATATCTAGAAGAGCTATTTTCATTTTTTTTAAGGGAGGGATCAAAGTTAATGTTTAATTTTGCAAATGTAAGATTTTTTAAAGGAAGAGCATTAGGTCATGCTAACATGTGGGACAATGCAGTGAAGGCTGTGATTTGTTAAAATGTTTCTGGCTGGGGCTCTGCAATTCAGTGGCAGATACATGTGGGAAAGTGGCCATTGGAAACCAAACAGGAAGACAGACACCAAAGGAGAGGCTTTGTTTGTTTGTTTTTACATTACAGCTGTAATTGGAAGCACTCCATTTCCACATTTAAACAGCTTGGGTCTGAAAACCCCAAGCAACCCCCATCCCCACTCCCCCCACCCCCATAGATAAAAATCTACATTTAAAGGAAATATATTTAGGCTCAGACTACAGTTTGTCTTTGCCTCTTGGAAAGAAAATGGAATATTTTCATATTTATATGTGATATAAAAGTTCCTATATATTTATAGGAATATGTCATATTTCCTGCCCAGGAAAACACTCTTTGGAAGTACTGAAGCATGTTTGACTTTTCAGGGGGTCTGTGGGCAAGTCCCATCTGTGTCCACTGCTTTCCAGGCTGTCGGTAGCCGCTTTGAATGGGGCAGGTTCACAAAATCTGCATGAAAATTGGGAACTGTCAAAGTAATTTGCCATTTACTGACTCACACTCTATGCCTTTTTTGTGTTGATCAATAAAACTTAAATCCTTTACCCAGTTTAGTAACGACCTATTCCAAAGCATTATATTCCCCCTAATCTTTGCGAGTTCTGGTTGTACAGTTATCCATTTTCAATGATATTCATTTTAAAAGGTTAACAAACGAGAAACTAAACCAACCATACAAATAACAGCCCAAAGAACACTTTCCAAAATGTGTTGCTGGAGCGCCGTTTCAGATTTAATATTCATGCGAAGGAAAGCGAAAGGCCGCCAAACCAGGTGGATAAAATAGTACTGCATTTTATGACTCATTCTTAAATGAAATCTCTTAAATATTGCTAATGAAGCCAGCTCTCCCCAACAGCCTGGTCGTGCGCCCTTTCTAGGCTGGTTCAGTTCCATTTCCCTGTCTAGCAATTTGCCCCAGGCCCCTATTAAATGAATTATCACGGCCCCTAAATCATCTCTGCGGGGGTTTCCTCTAATCCCATCAAGACACTTACACTCCCTTTCTTCCCTCCTGGTGACATAATGAATTATTATTTCATGGGGAGCAGTTAAGGAGGCCCCTTTGAAAGAGGGGAATGCGCGCCGCAGGGTGGGGGCGGAGGTGGGTATCAGTGCCTCCGGCAGCTGCGGGGACCTGCGGGGACAAAGCCAGCGGCCACCAAGCGCCCTCCCGGGGCCTTCCGCGGGTGGCAGGCTGAGCGGTTCCCCGCGCGCCCCGGGAGTGACTCTGGGCGCCCAGGAGCGCAGGGCAAAGAGAGAATATAAATGTTTTCCTTAACTGGAGGAAACACGGCACTCACAAACCACTTGCGGAATAGATTAAGCTAATTTATTAAACAGTTTGCCTGGTGACTGAGCTGGGCTGAGTAATGATTTACTTTTTTTTTTTTTCTTTTAAAAAACATTAATAAGAGGAAGTCTGGGGCCACAGCAGCCCTAATCGTGGGGCCATGGCTGGGGGTGGGGGGCACCGGGCTGTCTTTGGGGCCTCAGCACTGAGGACTGCGCCCCGCGCTGTGGCGCTGCGGGGCCCAAGCCGGCGCGGGCCCTCCCAGGGAGCCCTGCCACGGGTTAGGGTAAGGAGGAGGCCCGTTTTGTTGGCTTGTTTTGTTTTGTTTTAACATCTTGTTTCAGAGGCTCTTAGATCACGCCACACGAACCAGTGCTGGACTTTCTTCTGAGATTGATCTAACGTTAAACACTTCTAGGAGATTTTGGAAACTTTATACTTGAGGACACATCTGTGGCGCAGTGAATCTCAACAGTGCTTGGTAACAACAACCCTCTTTTCATAATACATATTTTGTAATACCTCTTTAATGATCTCAAAATAAAAATCTTGGATAATATAACCTACTCAAACACATTATTGTCAAAATGAAAAAGAAAAACAAAACAAAACAAACAGAAAGGAAGGAGAGAGGGAGGGAGGAAGGAAGGACACAATGACCTACCCATAAGGGAGAAAAATAACAAAGAACTATAACAAGATATGCATTTCTCCATGGTGACAACTATAGAATGAAGTAGTCAGATGCTTGCAATACTTTATAACAAATACATTTTGATTTAAGAGAAGACTGTTCAATTGATTGTTGTTGCCCTTTCTCTTTGTTGACTTTTTGAAATAAGTATATTTGCTCATCTGTGTAGAATCACTGGGATGGGAGAGCCCATCATATGGACTGTAGGAGGTGCTGATGGGGGACCTCCAACCCAGAAGCTGCACTGTTGTCAGTAGAGGATTTTCCAAATTGGTGAGTGACTCTTGGTAAAGTTGTAGACTAAATTGTGTTCATGGTAGTGGTGTATGTGGAAAATTCAATGTATGTTGAAGCTATGTAAAAGTACTTTGTGTTTACATGTAAAATGGAATTAGAGATAATGACCAAAGGCTTTTTTACCTATGTGTCTAATGGGACATTTGAAATTGTTCTGATGGACCTGGGACAATTCTTTGGGTAGCAATACATTGCCTTCTGGGGGTTGGCACTACCCACTTTGAGACACACTGGTCTAGAGCATTCGTTTTCCAACTCCTTGAATTATTATTTCATGGGAAGCAGAACATTTTGTATGTGATGCTGGAGGGTTTGCAATTCTCTTAAAACCCATTCATGAACCCTGTACAGAATCCATGCAGCCTGGACTGTGAAGCCTTGGTCTACAGTGGGAATTGAGAGGTTAGAACTTTGGGAAGAACTTTGCCTGGACCCTCTGGGGGAATCCTTTGCTCATTCCTGTTTCTGAACACTACATTCCAATTTGAGTTTCAGTGGGATATTCTGCAGGAGAATAGTTGCTTTCCTTGTTCTGAAAGTGGACCTAAAATTCCTATAGCTTTTAGGGTCGCTCTAACCCACTGTTTACTTCTACTGAACTTGTAGGTGATGAACACCCAAAATCTAGTCTTGTTCTTGGTAACACATTTCACATCCATACTTTGGCTGTTCATTTTTAAAATCTAATATAGAGCTTTATATCAACACCTGTTCAGTATCCTCCTGCAGGAGCTTGTCCTTTTTTCCAGACTGTTTAGATGTTGTGGGATACCAATTTTGTCTTTGAATCTATAAGCTTTCCCTACTAGTTTTGTGGCATCTGCATGTCAAAATATTAGAATTATTATGAAAAGAAAAACTCAGAGGGAGGCCTCCTTTGCCAATGCCACATCATTAATAGTGACAGCATATAAAGATGTGTAAAAATGTTTTTCCAGCGCGTGCTTGAACAGCCCCAGTGTATGTGCATCCCTGCGTACCTAGAGAGAAGTAGCAAACAGGCAGTGGGCCTTGAAATGTTGTGCCTTCATTTGTTTTCTTTTTTGTTGGAAAACTTTGACATTAATTTCAAGAATCTATTAAAAGATGGGTGTTCCCCATTCTCAATGCTGGGATTTTTGTTAATTCTAAAAATAATAGTCACTACATTTAAATACTTAAAAAAATTGTGCACAACTCTACCATTCTAACATAATTGCTTTTATTTTTCCATGTCTCCTCCTGCATCTTTTAGTTTTTGTCCAGGTTTTTGCACACCCAATTTTCTTCTTCTTTTTTCTTTATTTTTTCATCACTATTTATCATCCCTGTACCCTCTTCTACCTCCCCATTCCACAATCACCACATTGTTGTCCATGTCCATGAGTTCTTTTTTTTTTTTTTTCTCAATCCTTCCACCCCACCCCCAAAAGTCCCCCCACCAGAGCTGTCTGCCTGCTCTCTATGAGTCTGTCTCTAATTTGCTTGTTAGTTCAGTTTGTTCATTAAATTCCACTATGAGTGAAAACATATGGTACTTGTCTTTCTCTGACTGGCTTATTTCACTCGGTATAGTGTTCTCCAGATCCATCCATGCTGTCTCAAAGGGTACATTTTCTTCCTTTTTACAGCCAAGTAGCATTCCATCGTGTAAATGTACCATAGCCATTTTATCCACTCATCTACTGATGGACACATGGGCTGCTTCCAAATCTTGGCTATTGTAAATAATGCTGCAGTGAACATAGGGGTGCATATATTCTTTCCAATTAGTGTTTGATAAATTTCAAGAAGCAGAATTGCTGGGTCATCTCTACATCTCTTTTCTAGTTCCCTGTTAGAAATGGGTGTTAGCCTGTATTTATTCTTAGGCATAAAGAAGTGAATTAAACATGCAACAGAGGGTCTTCAATCCAGTTAAATGGGCTGACAAACTAAAATCTTTGTAAAGCTTTTAAAAAGGTATCACTATAGTAGGGAGGTAAGACTATCATATTAGTATAGCAGTTCATTTTTTAAAAAAAATTCTTATATATTTGTATAAGTCAGAAGTGTCATTGAGTGACAGTTTCTTGAGCCACTGATTTCAGCAGTCCTGAAGCTGTGGTTTGGAGGACTTAGGTGTGGGAAACCCCAATCTGAAGTCTGTGCCTTTGGTTCTGCTGGACAGCCGGGCAAGGGGGCGGAGGAGGCAGAGAGAGGCCGTCTTGATTCATCTCTGGTTTTGGAGGTGTTGGGCCACATGTGCTGGGGCATTTTGGGAAACCACCTCCTCACCTGAAGTTTTTTGCTTTTGCTCATCTCCCCATGCTGTTACCACCTCTGGATTAGTTGGATCTTTTCTGGGGACCCAGGTGGGGTGGCTACAGCCTGGATGTTTGTCCACAGCCCAAGGAAGCCTCAGGTAAAGTTTGATTTACAGTTGGTAGATGCTCTTCTATCCTCTTATGCTGAGGAGTGTATAGAACATCTTCATTCAGAATAATCCTTATATCTTTTAGAAAATTGGCGATAATGGTGGCTGCCAGTTATTGGGCATCTGGTAAATGCCAGGAAGTGTATTTGCTTCATGACAACCGTACAAAGTAGGAACCATTATTTCCAAAGGCGAGAAATGCTCAGAGAGGTTTTGTCTCATCCAAACCACAGGTAGGCCTGTCTTCGCAGCCCAGGCTTGTTTCACTCTGTGTTGTTTTAAAAACATATAAAGTTTGGCAATATAAAGTGACATCACAAAATCTCAAACTTTATCTGTCATTTAGGCAGACAAGAGAAGGTGAGCAGAGAGACCTGGGGTTTTTCCAGAGCAGGAAGGATCGTAGGACTGCTCCCAGTGTTTCTGGAAAAATCAAAGGGCAGGGACTTGGAAACTTAGCAACAGGGAATGATCCTAGAACAAGGACACCTAAGAGACAACTCTGGCGTGTTTTCAGTCTGTAAAATGTTGGACTCACAATACATGTCATGGCACAGTGTCTGTCACTAAACTGATGGGCAACTATAATGTGACTGAAGTAAATTCCATTCTTAGGCTGAGTCCGTGTTTGAGGAATAAATACATGATGATTCTTTGGAGTAGTTAAGAATTCTTTTTTTTTTTTATCCTCACCCAAGGACATTTTTGCATTTTTTGTTCAGGTAGAGTGGGAGGGAGAGAGAGGAAGAGAGAGAGAGAGAAACATCGATGTGAAGGGACACATCGAGTGGTTGCCACCCGCACGACCAACCAGGGCCGGGGACAAACTGCAACCGAGGTACGTGCCCTTAGCGGGAACCGAACCGGGTCTCTCTGTACCACAGGCCGACGCTCCAACCGCTGAGCCAAACCGGCCACGGCAGTTAAGAATTCTTTAAAAGGGAGTAATAAGGAAAACCTGATCTTGTTTAGAATATATGCAGGTGCGTTTTAGCCTTGGAATGAAAACAGTGTTTTCTGATAAAAGAGTGACCCTTGTCAGAAATCAGGTACATTTTTGGTATTGTCAAGTAAAATATAGGAGTAACCCAGTTCCACAATTGAATAAATGGTAAGTTTTTAAATGTTCCTTGTTCCTGAAATGAAAATGATCAGCCAAGGTCCTTTGGAGGGTGGCCTCATCTGCAACCTAAGTCCCTGCCCTCAGACAGCTCGAAGCCCAAGCACACAAGACTAAGCAGCCACGTTGCTGCCGTGGCCCTGGAAATACCAAGGATCTTCCCAGACCTCAATCCCACACTGTATGGTATCGCTGGGTGTTCTCACACAGCAGGGGCTGCTCTCATTGTTCAGGCTTATGATGACAACAGATCTCCAGGACAAATTGGGCCCCAATTCAGCTGATCCTCAGAAATCCTACTCCAGGAAATTTGAAGATCCAAAATGTTTTCTTCCACCAAGCTAGTGTGGTGTGCTTAATTCTACAATCCACACAAAAGAAAAGAACATGGGTCTGGTCACAAAACCCAGGACATTTCAATGTCCTGATGATTTATTACCAGAGCAAACAGAAATACTGCCGACCACAACATCATTTATCATGTAATTACATATCTTTCTGGAAGATAATGCGTATGACCACCGAAGCAATATAGAGCTATCCTGTCTTGCTCTGGGGCTCAGTTTCCTTGCCTGTGGTGGGAGAGACCTGGCCTAATCTTGGTCTCTGGATCTTGAAGGTCTCTTGCAGCCCTAATCTCTGAGAGTCTGTACACAGGAAAGGAGGTGCACTCTTATGCAGAGTGGCCTCCTTCAGCTGGGTTTCCATGGTACCACCACCTACCTGTGCCATGGAGCTACTTAGACTGTTTCCTCATCTGTACAAATGGAGATGATGGCAGTCCCAGCTTCTTAGGCTCATTGCTATGATTATTAATGTGTGCAAACCCTTGAGAAAGAAATCTCAGAAAACACTCAACCTCCATTAGCTATTACGGTTATCACTGGGCCACCGCATTGTAATGGCTTCTTTTGCTTATTTCTCTCCTCGTTCCCTCTCTCTCCTTGTTTACTTCTACATTTACCCTGATCACACAAATTACCCTCAAAATTTAGACTTTAAAGGAACCAATAATGAAGGATCAAATCTCAAGTCCAAGAATGAGTGGCCCCAGGGTCTAATCCTAGATCTTGCAAGGACTGTAGACAGTGAGCTCCACTAGTTTTTGCCTTCAGAACACTTACAGCTATTGCTCCTGTCAAGACGTGTACATGGATAGAACATGTGTGTTGGGATGTCGATGTTGTGGAGATGTTTAGGAACAGATGTTTCTTTCAGGTACCTTCATTTTTCAGTGTCAGAACAAGGAGGATTTGGGTGTTCCTTAAAGGACTCCCTCTGGAGGACTACAGCTTGGGTGATTCTTGCAGAATCTTGTTTTCTTTGGGATGCATTAGAAAAACATAATATGTCAAGTTTTTTCTCTTTCAGACATAAGTGTTTTCTATTTAGGCTACCAGAGGTTGAATAAACATTCCTGTGTATAAGCTCTTTAAAACATTTGTATTTTCTCCTTCCCGCGTACCTAAGCAAATCCTGATTAATGTCATTTGCTTTAAAATATGCCCAATTCACTTCCAGGTTGCCAAGGCAGAGGCAAGGTTCAAATTGCCATATATAGACAGGGACAGGTCGACAACACTCCTCTTAGACCAGATGTCCTCCTTGGTCGCTGAGCATTTGATAAAGGCCCCCCTTTCCCCATTGGCTCTGCAAATCCTCTTCCTCTGCACTGTCTCCTCTTTGGATCAGAAAACTGGGGAACCAGTCACAGTGCCTGAGGTCCTCCACTTCCATCATTCAGACATTTGGCATACTGCATGTACGATATAAAATTCCAGTTACCAGTTTCTAGACCCCATCATAAAACGTGTTGTTAATCATTCAGAAGAAGGGCATCTGCAGTAGGTGAGAATGGAGAAAATTTGAAAACAAAATCTCAGATTTTTAGTCTGAGCCATTCATTAAGTCATTCTCTTTCCTTGCTTTACTGCTTTCGTGATGACAATGGCATGATGGTCACCCTTCTACGTTTACCTCGTTTACCGAGAGTGCCTCGGAATGACGGTCCTCCCGTGTTTTCTCACGGGGGGTGCTGCTCCTTGTCTCTGTTTTAGAGAGACGCTCTGGCTAGGGGTTTAATGAACATTGTTTTTGTAGATGGAAATGAAGATAATGAGACGTGGACACTCAGTGTGGTGGTTGCGGAGTGCACTACCCAGAGCCCCCTTTTAAGACCGAGGTACGCGTTCCTACAGCTGCCGGAGTGTCGGTCGCTGAAGACTCTCAGTCAAATCCCTCTCAGGAACTGCCCTCTGCCAAGAGGGGCTGCCTTGCCAAAGTTACACTCCCTTCCAGGGGCAGCCTGCATCTGCAGACGGTGAGTGTGAGGTGCAGTGGGGAACCACTCTGCGGGACCATCCAGCCCCAGTGTTCACTGTGGGAGCAGCCAGTCTCCTCCCCTCCCAGTCCTGTCTCCTTCAGGTGTGACTCCAAAGCGGCTTCCAGTAAACCTCCTGCGAGGATCTTGGCCTCAGAGTGGAGCTCCTGGGGAGCCTGATCTCCAGCACTCAGACCGACACTGTGGAAAGAGTATGATGTGGTTTAGAGCGAGAGTCTCAAGTCCTCGTATCTATTTTTCTCCTAAGAATACGACACTTTCCTTGGTTAAAATTTTTGAACAACTTTGGGATATCAGTTACAAAACAGGAAAAGATATTAAAAGGTGTGAAAATGATTGTAATAAAGAGAAATTTATTTTATAACATCTTTTTTAAAAACACAAAAGCACTGAAATAACACTTTAAAATCAGACTTGTGCAAAAACATAAAATTGTAACAAAAAGAATATTATTAGAAATTCTGGGACAAAGACCAATGTTAGTAACTTGAAGTTATTATAATTTTATTTATTTATTTTATTTATTTATTTTTTTTATCCTCACCCGAGGACATTTTTCCATTTTTTGCACAGATAGAGTGGGAGGGAGAGAGAGGAAGAGAGAGAGACAGAGAAGCATCGACGTGAAAGGGACACATCGAGTGGCTGCCACCCGCACGACCAACAAGGGCCGGGGACAAACTGCAACCGAGGTACATGCCCTTAGCGGGAACTGAACCCGGGTCTCTCCGGACCGCAGGCCGATGCTCTAACCGCTGAGCCAAACCAGCCAGGGCTGAAGTTATTATAATTTTTTTGTAAGCGAATGACCTGGTGTGATAAATGCTTAGTGATTGAGGCAGCCACCTTACCAAGGTCACTGAGGCTGGCCGGGGGCGGGACAGGAAGGGGAAGAAAGAACAAATGGGTTCCCAGGGAGAAAACCAAGGTACCAATGAGGTTTGTCTTGTATGAATACCTCATCAGGACAATAATTTTTTCAACTTTTTCTTCAAAAGATTTATCTATAACAGCATTCAATGACTCTTATATTCGACACATAATTATAACAATAATAATCGCAATTGATGTTTATTCAGGCAGTATGTATGTATCAAAACAGGGAATAACCCCTTTCGTCCTAAAAGTAGAGATTTACTGGGATACTTTAGAAATTAATTTATACAAGTTATATTGTAAAACATTATCATTACAAATAAAAATCAAACACCACAAAAGTATATAGAGTCAAAAGTTAAAATCCCCTTCTCAGGGATGACTACTATTCTGTTTGCTCTCAGACCCTTTTCCACGAGTGACATAGTTATTCCTGGACATTTGTGCATATACAGAATGTCTTTCATTTTGTTTTCTCTTGTAGTCTGTTACTAGGACCATACTGTAGATTGCTTTGTAACTTGCACTTTTTTTACATAAAAATGTTTTATTAATACTCATTTTAACCTATTTAATTCAAACCACACTGCCCTATTCTCAAACACTATGTTAGAATTAAATTTGATGCTACATTGAACCTAAGTATGTTAGCTCTTCTTGAGAATCATACTGCTTATCTAAGTGAAATAAATTAACTATTTTAGTTTTCTAATACAAATTTTTATTTTTCTCAAAACACAGAAACTTACCTCCCCCTCTCCCCCTTTTCTTTTTAGACTGATTCAGTGGAGTCCGACTCCAAAAATAATTCTTTAAAAAATATCCAAGAAAAATTAAACACAGTTCTAATTCCAGTCTCAAAGTGACCTCAATATGTCCCTTGCTTTAGTATTATCCTGTCTTCTCCATGGGTGTATTTTTTTTTTTTTGTAAGAATGGGGGTGGGGGGCAGGACTAGTATCAACCACTCAATTTTTGTTCATGTTTGTTTCCAAATCCTACTGGCCTTTTTCTGTAGCAAAGGTCTTCTCTCCTTCACTACCACTGGTCTGTAAAGTAAATTGCAAAATGCTACCAAAGTCTGGCTACATCCTCATAGTGACTGTTTAAACCTATTACTTTCTCTTTTAATCAAATCACTGTTGTGTCAAAATATACGATTCTCGCCATGAATCTCCCTCGCTTGTTACAGGTCACTGGTTGCACCTTGAAAATGTTTGCTCTCCTAAGCGTCTTCTCTCCAGCCTCCAGCTAAATTGCTCCAGACCAAGCCTGATAATTTTTCTATACACATAGAACTCTAATTAATATAAACATAATGACAAAGAGAACCTGTGCTTTACGAAGAGAGGACGGGAAAATGCCTGGTCAGTAGATACATGGAGCATCAACTGGATGATGGCAAAATGGGCATGTAGACAGATATACACATTCAAATTACATTAAGAAAAATAAAGCAGCCCTAAAAATACCTTATCCTTGAATTACTGAGAGATTTCAGCTTTTATTCTTTTCTGCTTTAAGAAATATTTGATATAAAGCCAACAGAGGGCCAGTAAGGGGAATAGTAATTATGTTTAAACAGCCAACATTTCACTAACATAAAATATTTGTACAGACTCTTAAACACGAAGTTAAGTGCCAGAGGCTATTTTCATTGTTTAATGTATTAAGTAAATAAAAATGTATCTAAGATGTGGACACACAATTAGTTTTGAGTTATTTATCCTGGAGTTTGTATGGTTTAGAAAAACTCCATCTTCTTGGCTGCTGCTGTCCTAATGCATTTAACTTCAGCCATCAGCTATGATTAAACACCTGCTGTTGTGGGGAAACAAAGCACACTAATCCAATATGTATTTCTGACATCTTAAATATCACCCAGTCCCCTGACATCAGGCACAGCTTTTCAGCGGGATGGAATTCCAGAGCATATTTTTCTAATTTATGGATGGACAATAAATCAAAATTAAGCCTTGGGCAATGAAATATACATCAGTGCAGAATGAACTGACTGCAAACGAGGACCCTGCACAACCGAGGGGAAGGATATATTAATGGAATCCTAAGCTGCAAACACTGAAGTGAAAATTAAGGAAGTTTATTTCACATTTTGTGCCTATAAAAAATAAAAGGCAAAGACAGAAAATGCAATGTTTTCTCCTTTTCTATGCACAGCACTGGAGGAGCACATTTAGATGTTTTAAAAAGTCACTGGTTTTCGATGTTTGCCTGTTGGGTGTTAGAAATCCAGTCTCCACTGCTCTTTTCGTTCTTTTCAAGATGTAAGAAGGGTGTGAAGTGCTTTGTGCAGTTTCTGTTTCCTCTTCTGGAAGAGTGAACAAAGGCCATTGTTGGCAGTCTTCAGTTGCCCCCAGGAAAGGTGAGGAGGGAGAAGAAGTCCCTCCCAGGTGAACAGGGTTGGGCAGGGAGCTGTCCAATGCTGAACGAATCTTCCTTGTACTGACTTCTGGCTGTCCTGGCACCTGGAGACCTTGCGACCTTAGAGCTCTGTGCTCATCAGAGGCCCTCAGACACCCCCATGCATAGGACCACTATCTGGCTTTGCCCACCTCACTCTGGCCACTCCCAACTCTGAACCAAGGTCAAGTTGGAGCTGTTCACACGGCTCATCCCCAGCCCTTCCATTGTCAAGCATCATACATCTCCAGCAGAGTCTGTGCGGCGACTACCTTATTTATCAAGGATAATGTTTGTGTTTATGGGCATGTCAGAGTTCTTAACATTATCCCTTGAATTCCTGCAGCACCTCTGTTAATAGGAAAGTAGCAAATATTATTTAAATATTGGAGACAGGGATACAGAGCCATAACAAAATGAAGAGCTTTGTCTTGTGCTGTATAACAAATGGTGGAACTGGAGAGAGGAACCTGGCTGACTGGCTTCCAGTTCTAGCGCTCACTTAGACTGCACCCCCCCCACCCCCAGCTGACAAGGTTTTTCAAGTTATTCTTCCCAAGGCACTTACATCTATAGAACACTTATTTCCGTAGATTCATCTGTTACTAGCTTACTGATTTATATAGTATTTATTTATGAACAATTATTTCTATACACTCATGTTACTGAGAATGTTTTAAATTATTAAAATTAATGTTAAAGGAAATCACATAATTTAGTAAGTAAGTTTTCATGTAGTCTCAGAAAGAGACCAGCAGTCCCCTGGCCCCAAACTTATGTTTTGAAATTTCTAAATGGAATAATATTTGAGTTATGTTTTAAAATTGATATCCCTTGGGATCAATAATTTTTGGCTGGTACAAAGCTTAAAAAGGAAAGGTTTGTCTTCTCCACCATTACAGTTTTCCTTTCTGTGCTGACTTCTCTTTCTTGTTCAGATCCTCAGTGTGATTGCTTATAGAAACTATGCATAAGCCTGGCAGAAAATCATTTGTACAAAAACTGAATATTAACTTATCAGTTTATGGGGAAATTTTTTGTTCTTTGAGGCTATAGTTTTAAAAGACCCTTTTTATTATACTATTACAAGATTATACAGTAATGTTGGTGATAGTGATAATATAAAGGCTGACATCAGTTGACAGAGTTGATTTGGAAGCTTTAGATAAATTAGCTCAAGTAGTCCTCACAAGCAGCCTGTGGGGTTGGTACTGTTGTCACCCTTCCTCACAGGCATGAGACCACAGGAATGAGACCACAGGAATGGGTCTCTCGCCAGAGGTCACAGAGTGATGAATGGAACAGAGAAGCAGACTCTGGCAGTTTTTCTGCAGAGCCTGCCTTTTAAGTACGTCAATATGCTACAAAGTGCTCTTACGTAGAGGAAAGTTTTGGCCTTTATATATTTTAGGTTTTAAACTCTGCAGGTTAGCTTGACCTATCTCCTCTAGATGCAGTGTTACTTTATAAATTACTAAAGGCGATGACTGCTGTTCATAGTCATTGTCACATAAATAGTTAGAGGTAGAATTGTGATATAAAAAATGGCATCCTCACCCTGGCCGGTTTGGCTCAGTGTTTAGAGCATCAGCTCATGGACCAGAGAGTCCCGGGTTCGGTTCCACTAAGAGCACGTGCGTCGGTTGCGATTTGTCCCCAGCCCCAGTTGGGGTCATGTGGGTGGCAACCACTCAATGTGTTGCTTTCACATCAGTGTTTCTCTCTCTCTTTCTCCCTCTCTCTCTCCTGCTCTATCTGAAGAAAAATGCAAGACTGTCCTCGGATGAGGATAAAAAAAAAAAATGACATCCTCAATATCCGGATAATTCTCTATTCTCATTGTTAGCTCAAAGAGCTTATGTTTAAAAACTCTAGCTACTGTGTCAGTAAATATAGCCAAAGACAGGGATGCTGACAAGAGATGGAGAATGTCAATGTATGAATGAACAAGTTAAAAACGACAACAATGAATTATTTTGTCCATGCTTAAGTTAAAGCATACAGTTTGGCTTGTAATAGTCTATTAAACGCACATCAAAATCTTGCCATTGCACCAGAAGAGTTCATTGAGATTTTAAAAAATATGTATTAATGAACAACAATGCACAATTGCAATAGCACATTCATTCTTATGGCAACTTTTGTAAAATAAATGAATAAATAAATAACCAAACACAATAGAATCTTTTACCATTAACCTTTACTAGTAGCATAGGCCATATTTTCAACATTCATAAGTTTAACCAATTTTTATGCTAGGAGGTACCAGACATCATGGTAGGCCCTAAGGATTAAGTGCAAAAAAAGCTAGATAGAGCCTGCCTTTTGAAGTTTATCTTCTAGATGTGGAGAACTCTGTTCTTGGTCATTGGAAAAATGTGTTACAAGAAAAGTTGAGCATAAAAAATGAAGAATTGTTCCTGACTTAAATACAATTTTCTTTTGGTATTAGAGACCATGTAACATTCCCTAGAAAAAATAGTCTTGAGTTCTTCGATGTCTCCTTGTCAGGTTGACAGCTTCTTCATTTCCTGTCTGCAGACTCTTAGCTCCTGCTCCTTTCCCATAGTTTCCTGCTAAGGATTTGTCTGTAGGGTTGTTGGTCCATCTATTACTCTAGATCTGTTTTCTCCTACTCTGTCTCTTGGCTGAGTCACTCACCAGATCCAACATTTAGGTTATAATCCTTTTTTTATTAATTGTTGTGAAATTCACAACATAAAATTAACCATTTTAAAGTGAGTTAAGTGGCATTTAGTTGTTCACAATGTTGTACAACCACTACCTCTGTCTAGTTCCAAAACATTTTCATTTCCCCAAAAGAAAACAGATTATTATTTATTAAGCAGTTATTCCCCTTTTCCCATATTTGCAGCCCCTGGCAACCACTCATCTTCTTTTCTCTATGCATTCACTTAATCTGGATATTTTATATAAATGGAATCATAAAATATGTGACATTTCATGACCAGTTTCTTTTACTTAGCGTAATGTTTTCTAGGTTCATCCATGATGTAGCACACATCAGTATTTCATTCTTTTTTATGCTTGAATAATATTCTATGGTATGTATATGCCACAATTGGTTTATCCACTCATCCATTGATGGACACTTCAGTTGTTTTTCCCTTTTGACTATTGTGAATACTGCTGTCATGAACATTGATGTATGAGTATCTATTTTCAATTCTTTTGGGTGATACTGTTTTTTTTAAAATAAACCTTTTATCTCAGATGAATTTAGATGTAAGTTAAAACTGCAAAGATAGTACAGAGCGTTCCCATCACCGGTGTCCCCTAAGAGTACCATCTTACACACCTATGGTACTTTTGCCAAAACTAGGAAACCAACATTAGCCAAATACTATTTTTAAACTCCAGACTTTATTTGGATCTCACTAGACTTCTCGCTGATGTCATTTTTTTCATTCCAGGGTCCTTTCCAGGGCTTCACGTTGTGTCCATCATCTTGTCTCCTTTGTCTCTGGTTTGTGACAATTTCTCAGTCCTACCTTGTTTTCACAACCTTGAGAGTTTTGAGGAATCCTAGATGTTTCTCTCTCTCTCTCCCTCCCTCCCACTCTATCTGAAGATAAATGGAAAAATATCCTCGAGTGAGAATTTAAGAAAGAAAAGAAACATGGCCCTGTGGCCTTAGAGTGTCCCTAGATTATGCAATTAATCAGTGGTGGTGCTCCAAGTTAGAAATGGAGACACAGAGCTAAGAAAAAATGTTGAAGCCTGTCTGGGGCTATGTAGTAAGTTCATGGTGGAACTGAGGGAAATAACCATAATGACTAACTCTGCCTTATATCAAAACTATTCAGAGTGTTTCTTTTTTCGTTTATATTTCTGCTTCCTTCTTCTGTGATACTTTTGTTGAAGAATTATATTGCTGACATTGTTTTCAAAAATTAAGTTACCTAGTATAACAATACAGTTATTCACTTCCAAAAAATTAATAACAACATGGGAGGAAAATTCACTTTTGAAGTTCTGTTTTCACTTACTAGAGAACATATGCAAACAGTGTCTGTACAATTCTAAAGATATGTAATTGTTTATTTTCTAGCCTCAGTCTCATTATTTAACAGCCTCACTTTGCATATGAACATTTTACAGGTAAAACAAAGCATTGCTCTTTACTGGAGATACTTTGGGATTAACATAGCCTTTAGTTCGGTAAATAGTTGAGAATCTGTAGTGAGACAAATTATTATTTAGTTAATACAAAGTGCTGCATACAAACAAAATTTCAGATATCATATGCAGCAGAATTTTCACTGATACATCACCTAAGGCAACAGAAACAAAGGAGAAAATAAACACATGGGACTACATCAAATTCAAAAGCTTCTGCACAGCAAAAGAAACAACCACCAAAATGGAAAGGCAACCCACTCTATGGGAGAGCATAATTGCCAATGATACATCAGATAAGGGGTTAATTTTCAAAATATATAGAGTGCTCATACAGCTCAACAAAAGGAAGACTAAGAACCCAATTAAAAAATGGGCAGAGGAACTAAATAGACACCTCTCCAAACAGGACATACAAATGGCTAAGAGACATATGAAGAAATGCTCAACATCACTAATCATCAGAGAGATACAAATTAAAACAACAATGAGGTATCACCTCACACCTGTCAGAATGGCCGCCATCAACAAATCATCAAAAAACAAGTGTTGGCGAGGGTGTGGAGAAAAGGGGACTCTAGTACACTGCTGGTGGGAATGCAGACTGGTGCAGCCACTATGGAAAACAATATGGTGTTACCTCAAAAAATTAAAAATTGAACTTCCATTTGACCCAGTGATCCCACTTCTAGGAATATACCCTAAGAAGACTGAAACACCAGTCAGAAAGAATATATGTACCCCCATGTTTGTAGCAGCACTATTTACAATAGCTAAGATCTGGAAACAGCCCAAATGTCCAATGGATAAAAAAGCTGTGGTACATATACACAATGGGGTACTATGCAGCTGTAAGAAAGAAAGATCTCTTATCCTTTGAGACGACCTGGAGGGACCTGGAAAGTATCATCCTAAGTGAAACAAGCCAAACAGAGAAAGACAAGTATCATATGATCTCACTTATTTGTGGACTATAATGAACATAACAGTCTGAGGAACAGGGTAGACCCAGAGACATGGAAATAGGGTACAGACTGACAATCGCCAGCAGAGAGGGTGGGGGAGAGATAAACCACAGAACTTATATGCATGTACGCATAACCAGTGGACATAGACAACAAAACTGGGGACAGGGCGGGGAGGGAGGGAGAGAAGGATGTCAGTGGAGGAAAAAGGAAAAACATCTGTAACAAAAATAAATAGATAAATAAATAAATAAATAAATAAATAAATAAATAAATAAATAAATAAAAAACAAAGTGCTGCATACAGATAACACTTAGGGCATTTTTATTTTCATCAGTATTCCAGACTAGATGAACTGAAAGCCTATTTAACTGCCACTTACACCTAGAAATTATGGGTTAAATATATTTTTTATGGTTTCTATTTCTTTTTTTTTTTTTTTGGTACATGCCCCTAGCGGGAACCGAATCCAGGACTCTCTGGTCCGCAGGCCAATGCTCCAACCGCTGAGCCAAACCGGCCAGGGCTGTTAAATATATTTTTTAAATCCTTTTGAATGAATAGATGATATCACAAGAAAGAAAGGGAAACCCCAGGACCGAAAACAAAACAAGAGCAGTAAGCATAGGAGCTGACACCAGACCTGCCCGAGAACAGTGCCCATGTTGGCCTCTGTTAACACCACAGACGGGCAAGTCTCCTGGATGAAGAAGGAGTTAGTACTGAGATAAATCTGGGACATCCAGAAAAGGAATGCACTAGAAAACAATACCTGCCCATCAACACAAATAAACTTTCTATCTCAGCCTGGGCTCCAGTTGAGAGAAATTCTCCCATAGGATGGCTCTGCTCCTCATGCAGGCTTGGGCTTAATTTACATTAATCGCACTAATAGAGACCCCTAAGGTCAGAAATGAACATAAAAGTGGTGACATTTCTGGGTCAACTAGCAGAAGACAAATCAAAGATCTCTTTGGAAGGACCATTCCTCCACCCAGGCCACACTTCCCGGATAAAGCCTACTGAGGATGATTCACAATACAAAATTACAGAACACACGTGCGAAATCAAGAAACTGAACAGCGGCTGGATTAGGCACTCAGGAGTTCAGGTAACAAAAAGGTCTATTAAAACTATAAAATAAGTTTGTTTTAAAATAATGAAGATACGAAGGGAGGCATAAAAATAAGAAAATAACTAGACAGCATTAAAAGAGAAAAGGAAAATTTGAAAAGAAGACAAAAAACTTTTAGTACTAAAAATTTAACTTTCCAAATGACATAATCCATGGGCAGGCTATACAGCAGATCAGACATAGCTGAAAACACACTAGTAAGCTAAGACATTACATAGAATGCAGAATGAAGGTACAGTGATTAAGTTACTTGATTTGTTAAGGAAGCAGACTAGGCATTGATTAAATTTAGATTCTGTTAAGTATGAATGTCCATTAAAAAATGACAAGTAAAGCTGATATAGTCTATATTTTGTTAGATATTCCTGGTATTTAATTTTAAAAAATAGCCTGTAAAGAATGACCATTGAAGCCCTGACCAGTTTGGCTCAGCGGTTGGAGCATTGTCCTGTGGACCAGAGAGTCCCAGGTTCGGTTCTCGCTAGGGGCATGTATCAAAAAAAAAAAAAGAATGACCATTGAAGCTGGTTCAATTTCTAAATCTGATGTGTGTGAGCAGGGGCAAGAGGGAAGGAAGGTAACAAAGAAAATTTAATCAATCAAACAGAATTTGGGAAAGGGAAGGAAAAATAGAAGCATAAATGGAATAAAAGAAAAACAGAGAATAATATGGGAGAAATAACTCCAAATATATTAGTAATTACAATAAAAACATGTAATTTGACTAAACTTACCAGTTCAAAGAGATTATTAGACTGTGTTTTTTTAAAAATCTAGCTATATGTTTTTAAAAGCAATAAATATGAATTATTGCATGTTAAAAGTAAAAGAGTAGAAAAATAAGTAGGTAGTTTCATTATTACTGATGACACAGACTTCAAGGCAAAAAGCATGATGAGGGAGAAGACACAGATGCACACAGTGCCTGGGGCCAGACATTTGAAGAGCTGCTCATGGGATGGAAGAGAGACCTACATCTGAAACACACTCACATTATTTTGTATGGTTCCAAAGGACAGAACCTATAGGTGGAAATTATAGGGAGGCAGATACTGACTCGATGTGTTGGAAGGAATTTTCTAACAGTTAATTCTTTGAAGTGAAATGTACTGTCCCTGAAGGTCTGGAGACAGAGGTGTGGAGAAGCTGTGGAGGACGCATGGGCGGAGCCAGACAGGTGGTTTCCAAACCTGACTATGCCTTGGAATCACCTGGAAAGCTTTTGAAACTACACATTTCATTGTCTCTTTCCAAACTTCATGAGTGATTCTATATCCTAGAAATCTGCTTTTTTGAAATGCTCTCTAGATGCTTCAGAACTGGTCCATGAAATAGCATTTGGAATCACTGGCCAGATGACCGCTAAAGTTTTCACTGACTATGACATTTGATGATTTAATAATACCTTTGTAGACATTTGCCTGTGAGCTGGGGAGAGTACTAAAAAATTAGAAATGTGGAATTGTGTTTTCCAGTGTACAGAAGAAAAATGGAGGCTGGAATATCTGTAAAATTAGGTATAACTCGATGGACACCTTGCATGCTTTCTCTACTGTTCATAGGCTTTTCAGTAAATGTTAGTGAAGATGATAAAAATGAACATATTTTCTACTCAGAAAAAAAATGGCCCAATAGGCCTAACATAGCTACTGTTTACATCTCTAAGAGCTGATATTTCACGTAAGTAGACTCCATTCCAACTCTAGAGCCCCAGAGCCCCAGACCTTTTCATATGCAGGGAAGTCACCTGGGAATCTCGGTAAAATGCAGATTCTGCGTCAGTTGGCCTGGCACGGGGCCCAAGCTGACACATTTGTACAAAGCCCTCTAGCATCTCAATTTACCACTGGGCATTCAGGAACCTTCTCTTACTTAGATAAAGAAGATAAAGATCTGGTTTTCCAAAGACCCCAGTCTTTAGGCCAGATGACTGTTGTGTCTTAGTGTGGCTGTGGATTAACATGGAGGAGAGGAGACTGAACATGGCAGTACAGGGATGGAGTGGGCAACAGGCACGGGAGTCGGGGCAGATGTTCAGGGTGGAGAATGGTCTTAAATGCTTGACTGTCTATACCCGCACCCAGGACAGGAACAGTAACAGCCCCCGAAGACCTGCCAGGCCCATCAGAAGACCCGAATTCTGATCTCACAGCAGATGTTTTGCTTTGTTGTTTTGATTTTGCTTGTTTTTGTTGTTAAAGTTTTTGTCCTTTCATATGTCACTTAATCTTTCTGAGACAGTTTTGTCTCTGGGATATATACTCACTAGGACTTTCATGTGCTTATTTATCATTTTTTTATTTAGGTAGAATTTATATAACATAAAATCAGTCATTTCAAAGTGGGCAATTCAGTGACATTTAGTACATTCACAATGTTGTGCAATCACCACCATCTACCTAGTTCCAAAACACTTCCATCACCCAAAAGAAAAGCTATATCCATTTAACAGTCATTCTCCTCTTCTTGCAGCCCCTCACAAGCACAAATCTGTTTTCTCTTCTATGAGCGGACCTGTTCTGGGAATTTATATCAATGGAATCATTGCAATATGTGACATTTTGTGTCTGGCGTCTTTCGTTTAGTGTGAGTTTTCTAGGTTCATCCACAATACAGCATAGATCAGTATTTCTAGGTTCGCCCATGTACAGAGTATTCCATATTGTAGCTGAATAATATTCCATGGTATGCACGTATCACATTTTGGTTATCCATCTGTTGATGGACATTAGGGTTGTTTTCATCTTTTGGCTATTGTGAAGTGTTACTATGAGCAAGTGTGTACAGGTATTTGTTCGAGTACCTGTTTTCATAATTTATTATTTTTAAATATACCACCTAATTCGATGATCAAATTGGGTTGAAAAGAGCTAGGTCTTTTACTGACAAGGAAAAGTTCAAAGTAATTTGCTTGAAGTTCATGGGTAGTAAGGACCCAGAAACTCAAAACTTCTGATAGGAAGTCCAGTGTTCTTTCAAGTTTTTCCACTGAAGGCTCAGCTGTCTTGAGAGTCAAAAAAGGAAGACGTGTGTGCCAGTGATTGGTGGGCTGTAAAGCAGCGTCTGTGTAAGCTGGTGTTGGTAGTCGGTATTGGCTCTGCCCGTTGACGCCACCGGCTCAGGTTCCCGCTCCGGAGGTCAGCGCGTGCTGTCTCTGTTAGGGCCAGAAGAGAGATTTTAGCATTGCAAAAGGTATAACAGAGTGGTTGGACACCAGCAAAGGAGTTTGACAAGGCTGTCACATCTGTTCAATATTTCTGCTGAAATAATCATGGCTATTGCTGTTGATGGTTACCATAGTGGTATTAAGGTTGGCAGAAGGAGATGATGTAATCTCGAGTATGCTGATGACATCCTGGCTGCTGAGTCTGTGATTTCTACTCTGGGAAAGCTGGTGCCTTAGACTAGGGATGATTTAGACGCTGATAATGGCACCTGAGAAGCAGAATATTTCAGCAGCAGCGCAAACTGGAAGTGAATGAGAAAAGTGAAGGGTTATGCTGCCAATAGTTTATGATAGGGAGTGAGAGCCACGGCCCTCTGACCTATACAAAAGTGAGAGCAAATGGCCTAGTCAGCATTCATGACAATGAGGTCCTGAGCATAAAATGTCTGTGAGGGAGGCCGTCGGCCTCACGTGGTCTCGCCTCGGCCCCTTCTCGCTCTAATGCAGTCCCGGTGTCTGATTAGTATGAAATAGCTGTGAGCTGAGCCTCAATCTACAGACTTTTACCCAAAGAGGAGATGAAGATCAACACAGAAATGAGGCTACTGTCAAGCTGAGTTAAACCCAGAGTGATGACGACAATATCTCAGTGAAGGAGAAGAATGACAACAGTCTGAAAGAAAGCATCATCTGTTTCCAGAATCCCGGAACATTTCCTTCCGAGATAACTCATTCTGTGTGTCTTGATTTCCTGACAAGTAAATCTTGAAGAACAGAACTGGCATTTATCAGGGCAAATACTCGTATGTGGGCCTCCGGAAGGATTTGTGACAGGGTTTGTAAAAACTGTGTTTTTGAAGAATTCATTGCTACGTGAGGGTTCCTGGAACCTCTTTGAAAATCAAAATATATCTTTCACTCATGTGTGTTTTTATGATTATGAAAATAACACACGTTCATTGTGAAAAACTTTCTGAAATAGGGGAAAAAAGAAAAAGTCATGCATATTTTCACAACTCAGAAATAATTGGTTAACATTATGGCATTTCTCCTAGTATTTTACGTATCTAATATTACTTTTTTACATAATCAATACTTTATGTTCAATCGGTTTCCTGCTTTTTAAAAATTACTTACTTGTACGTATATTTCAGGCTGCTTCTCTGGATCCCAGGGTCGGGCTAGGGGATGGGTTTCTTATACAAAGTCTAATTATTCCCTCAGAGCAGAGGGAAAGCAAGGCCTGGATTCTCTTTCCCCTCCGGGCAGGAAATGACTCAGCTGTGAGGAAACTGTACTCTCTGGTGTAGTTCAAAGCTGCCTGTTTTCTCTGACTACTTAGTATGGTGGTGAGCCTGTGGCAAATTTCAGATTTCTTTGGAAACTTTAATCTGAAAAGCTGTTTCTGTTTTGCAAACGTACACCAGGTTGCCATGAGCAGACAACGTGGATATCTTCATGGTGCGGTGGGAACCTAAGGCCCAGGGTGGAGTGGGGTGTGTATTGGAGGTGGGGGGAGGGACAAAAACAAACTACCGTAGGCTAAGGTACATCTAGACATTATTCTGGAATGCCCTTTTTCTTTCTTTCTGCTTGACTGGCCCCTATTCATGCTGACAAGGTCAATCTGAGCCCCATCTCCTCCTGTAAAGCCTTTTCCAGCTAATCTCCCTTTTTCTCATCTCACATTTTAGTTAGTTCAGACCTCACTGTCCGGTCTTTGATCACGGACTGGCTCAAGCATCTCCCTTCCAGAGTTAGTAACCTCTGTGGTAGGTTAGAGATGCAGAGTTGGGGCCCATGTCTCCTCCCCTGGAATTTGGATGGGCTCTGTGACTTCATGCCAGTTCCTGGGCCCTTGCTCTGGGGCAAGCCAGGCGCAGTGTGAGAAGTCTGACCCCCCTGAGACCACCTGGCATGAAAATACAAGACCCCAACTTCCACCCATTTTAGCCCAAATGCCACTCATGCAGTTGAAGGCACCATACTGAACATTTCAGCCCCAGAATATGCCACATAAAGGAGAAATGAGGCCCCAGAACTTATGGGCATGGTTGACCTGAGGTCCCATTCACCATGGAACAGAATGAATTGTCCCCATGAGTCCTAACCCATAAAATCATGAGATAGAATAATATCACTGTTTTTATATACCACGAGATTTTGTGGTAGTTTATTATGCAGCAATGGATAACCAGAACGGGCACCTGGACCTTGTATCAGTGCTTCTCAAACTTTGCTGTGCATTCAAAATCACCTAGGCAACTTGTTACAGTGCAGGTTCTGACCCATTAGGTCTATGGTAGTGCCTGAGAGTCTGCATTCCTAAGCTCCCTGGTGAGGACGATGTTTCTGCTTCTGGGTCCTTCTGTGAGTAGAAATGTGTAGTGAGGAGCAAAGTTTATCAGTGAGGGAATATTGCAGGTGCAGTTGTGCAACTCTTCTGGGTTGATTAGTTGAATAGCTTCGTAAGTAGCTTCTGCCATAAGACACTTGATCTACAGCAGAATTTCTCAAAGTGTGGTCACTGTATCCACTTACACCCACAACCCTGGAATTTGTTAAAAAGGTAACTACGCCTCAGTTCTGCAGAGTCAGAATGGAAGGGGCAGGAACTACCATATCAACAAGCTCTCCAGGTCATTCTTAAGCTCTTGCGAATTTGAGAGCTGCTGAAGGAGAAAGAGAACTGGATTAAGAGGAAGAACTGGGTTTTAGTTCTGACATTGGGCCCTAACTGATGGCTAGCAAATCACCTCACCTTCCTGGGTATCAGTTTCTGCATCTGTAACATGAGGGCAGATTGCTGAACTGGAACGAATCCTGTCTCTGATGTAGTGTGTACCCTACAGTCTCTACGCCCGGTTAACTCGACCTCTCCCTGTCCTGTTCTCTCTGTACGCGGCCGCTCGGGGAGCGCACGGCCCCGAAAGGACAGCTGTCTGCACCGCTGTCTTCCTCGGCTCACAGAGAAGCAGGTATGATCGGAAAGCACATAATGCAAGAAGGGCCATTTCATTTCACAATATTTTTAAAGCAAATATTAGTGTCAAGGCCAGTGTCTCCTCAGAATAATGTATATCTGCATTCGATTGTAATTAAACCTAAATCACTTCTTAAATTATATGTTTTAAATGGCAATTGTGCAGCATTTAAAGTTTTCTCTTGCCATGAGCACCATTGGGCAAATGTGTTCATGATTGAATTAGCAGACCTTTGATTTTAAAAGGACTTTTCAGTGATCTTTTATGGTAGATTAAAAAGCAATTTACTAATTTACAGTTCATAGGAATTCCGTGCCCTCCTTGAGATTTGTAAATCAATTCTGTGCTAATAAATGTGACTATAGCTCTGAATGTGTCATGTGGGGACAGCTGGTCTCATACACAAGCCTAAACTCACAATTGCATAATACTGTGCTTTGTGAGCTTCTTTGTGCCCAGCAGAAGCCCCTCAGGAATCCCTTCACTTGTAGCTGTCAACTTAGTCTTAAGTCAGGGTGGGAGAGATTTAACCAACAGGGCTGGGAAGTACCACCTTAATTGTCTGCTCATCTTTTCTCTTTATTACAGTAAGTAATCACAGTTGAAAGACCATTGGAAGATGGGGTTCCTTAACTCAGGGCTCCGCCTCCTGGGCATGGCTCTCTCAGCAACTGAGACCCCCTCTGTGTTTTCCAAAGAATACGTATTGTGATAATAACAACAATAATAACAGTTGATACAGGTAGAGTGCTTACTATGTGCCAGCTAACTGTGAGCTTATTTAATCCTCCCAACAACTCTTGAAATTCATGCCATTATGAATGTTTGTGTTCTATAGTTGAAGAAACTGAGGCATAGGTTAAATAACTTTCCCAGGATCCCAGAAGTAGTAAATGGTGGAGTTGAGATTTGAACTCGGCAGTCTGGCCCCAGACCTTGAGCTTATAACCAATATACCACACTGCCTTTATCCTTAGCGCCGAATGGGCTCTTTCCCCATGAACCACTCACTTTTAGCTGGTGACTGCTTTTCCAAAAGGAGATTTCTGTTATTTGTATTAAGGACAGGTATAAGAAGTCAGCAGAAAACACTTAAAACTCAACACACGTGGAGGAAATAGTCAACAACTCGGGGTGTTTTTATTTTTCCTTTCAGATTCAATGGCAAACTATATGTTAGTCTTTGACAAGTCAACTCAAATCAGTCTCAAGTGGAACTGAAAGGTTCAAGCACCTGATGGGGAGTGGAGCCTTTTCCTTGTAGGCTCCTGGGCTCGAGTCTGGTGCGACAGGGCCGGTGAAAGCATTTGGCCCCTGACGGTCCTTCCGCTGGAGGCTGATGATGCGGGACTCGCCTTCTGTGGGGGCAGAGCTGAGGCTCCCGCGGGAGACAAGGTTTCTTCCTGGATTTCGGGGGGTTTTGCCAATGCGAAGGGAATCGAATCATGAGAGGGAAGTAGAGGAAGGGGCTGGCTGTGCCGGAGCAAGGATAAGGCATGGGGGGGGGGGGGGGGGGATAAAGCCACACGGCCCGAAGGCGGGTCCCAGCGCTCCACGTGACAGGCAAACCCCGACACTATCCAGAGTTGTTCATCCAAAACCTTTTGTAAAATTACAATTCTTTAAATTGAGAAAGAAGATGGAGCCAGATGTGCTTACGTAAACATTGATGCTCCCCTGTTCTAGGTCTTCTTAAACCTGGAATAGTTGTTGAAAGATAAATTTTTTCCTTCAAAGCAGTTGCTTCATAATTGCTGAGCCAGAACCAGTTCAAGGAATGACCAGAAATTGAGGTTCAGCTTTCATAGTCTGTTGTCATCTCTCAGTTTTGAGCCCCTTTTCCTCTCAAGTTTTGCATTTTTCTTTTTACTTTTTTTTTTTTTTTTACCATGGAACAGCAGAGTGAGAGGCAAGTTAACCTGCCTTTCCTGTAGCCGCTGTGTGTGTGTGTGTGTGTGGGGGGGGGGGGGGGTGTTGTGCGGGTCAGGCACTGGGCAGCGACCTCAGGTACTGGGTCAGTCCCAGCAGGCAAGAGGCCTTATTTTTTTTCATTTTAAAATTAAATTTATTGAGGTGACATTGGTTAATAAATTACATAGATTTCAAGTGTACAATTTATGATACATCATCTGTATATTGCATTGTGTGCCCACCACCCAAAGTCAAATCTTCTTCCATCACCATATAGTTGAACCCTTTTACCCTTTACTACCTCCTCACCCCCTTCACTCTGGTGATCACCATACTGTGGTCTATGCCTATGAGTTTTTGTTTGTTTGTCTTGTTTGTTCACTTGTTGCTTTCAGTTTTATATCCCATATATGAGTGAAATCATATGTTCTTGACTTATTATATCTGACTTTTTTTCACTTAGCATAATATTCTCAAGACCCATCCATGTTGTTGCAGATGGCAGTATTTCATTTTTTCTTACAGCTGAGTAGTATTCCGTTGTATATATGTGCCACATCTTATTCTTTTTTTTCTTTATCCTTACCCAAGGACATTTTGCATTTTATCTTCAGATAGAATGGGAGGGAGAGAAGGAGGAAGAGAGAGAGAGAGAGAAACATTGATGTGAGAGAGACACATGGAGTGGTTGCCACCCACACGACCCCAACTGGGGCCGGGGACAAACTGCAACCGAGGTACATACCCTTAGTGGGAACTGAACCTGGGACTCTCTGGTCTGCCGGCCGACGCTGTAACCACTGAGCAAACCGGCCAAGGCCCACATCTTATTCTTAACATCAGGGCCCTATAGCCTGCAGGCTCCATTGACATGCCACCTAGTCTCCCAGCACTTTCCTCACTTAAACTGTCCCTATGTCCAGGCCAATCGATGGTAACTAAGCCCTCTGGAAGGTTAGTGTTTAGGGTTGGGGAGTTGGGGCTTCTAAGTTATCCCCAGACGTAAAGATATTGGCAATAACATATCACCAGAAGCAGGAGGGGAGAGGCAGGAAAATGACTGCCTTAGAATTAATGCAAATAGTGCTCTTCTGAATTTTCCAGTTGCTTAAAAGGGAGTCTAGACTCAGATGTGCCTCTTTTATTAGTTTTGAGATTATTACTATATAGCTCCCCATTCCTTATATCAGTGCCAGAGAGAGAAAATTGAAATGAGTCCTCTTCTTCATGTATATTTCCCCCCTTTTCTGTTAAAACTCAAGTCCACTTCTCCCCACACCGTGTATCGCTCTATCCTCTGCCCCTTTTCCTTTTCTCTCCCCTCTTCCCATCCCCTTCTCTCTGCTTTCTCCTCCTCCTTTGCCAGTCTGGCTTCCTCCCTGCCCTCTCTCTCCCAAGACCGCCTCTCTTTGTACTTCTTTTAATCCTTCTTTTTCACAAATTAACATATTATAAGCATTAACCGGCCACCACCCTGAGCAGATATGAAGCAGCGAGGGGAAAGGAAGCTTCTCTGCCAGGCTTTAACGCATTCCTGCTGCCCGCCCAGCTCTGTGGCATTTGCCACTGCTGTGAAATTGCAATAAACAAGGGGCTGCACTCGTATTTCTAACCTTCCCTCTGCTGGTGCTGAAGACACGAACTGCATGTTGAGCAGTCATACCATGCCGTCACCTGCTAAATGCTTTATATGTTCTTTGGAAAGAGAATTGAGAGAAGCTCCGATTGGGGTGGAAAAGGCAGGGTTGGGAGGGGAAGCTGTAGTAATTTGGTAGGGAAAATAGTAATTTCTTTTATCGAAAGAAGTTGATCATCCTAGTAATCCAGTAGTGAGCTGGCCTCAAAAAATGAGGGATTAATTTTCTAAGAATTAACCCTGAGCATATATATATATTCGTCACAATTATAGAAGAAAAAATTAAAAAAAACAAACACACCCTCCATTCTTTTAAGAGAGAGGAAGAGTTAAGAATGGTGAGGAAGTGTTGTCAAATAAAGGTTAAAACAGCCTATGACATCATTACCACATGTCTTAGCAGCAACAAATGTCTCTGTCTCCATTTAGATGAACATTCTTTAGCCAGGAGTTCTCTTCCTGTTCTGCGGGCACCAGTGCGTGAGGAAAAGGCTGCGTGTCCCTATTAGAGTCTTCTGTAGCCTCTAGCCCATGGCAATGAATGTGGCATGTGTGGGCTCTAGCTCGGTGCCAGGCACTGTGCTGGTGTTTATTCACATCATCTTACTCCATCCTCAGGCCAGCCCTGGGAGGAAAGTAAAATGATCACCCAACTTTAGAAACTGGGGCACAGAAGCTTAGAGAGGTGAATGAAATGCCAGACACAGAGATGGCCACACCCCCAGATTTTCAATAAATGCCTTCAAACTTTTTTAAGCATCTGGTTTTCTTTCCATTGGTATATGGGTGTCCATGCCCAGTGCAGCAGGGAGCCAGTCCAAGGCGGCCCTGAGGGTACAGACTGGCTTTCACGCGTGGCTTCCATTCCGGTCCAGAGCAGAGGCTCATGTTTGCACTTCCCGGCCCTCAGGGAAGGGGGAATAGGAGCCCCAAGGCAAGTGTGTTTTTCTTTCAGCAGAAAGAAAATGACCAGAAGTTGAACTCTGGTCGTATTTGTGTCAACTCATATCCCATTTGCCCGTAGTTGGTCACATGGCCCACACCTGGCTTCCAGAGGCTCTAGCTGAGCTACAACAGCAGGGTGTGCTGTGCTGGGGCTGTTGGGTGCTCTCTATTGCCCAGGGAAGGAGAGTGTGGCGAGAGGGATAAGGCAGGCTGTTCGTAGGCAGTTAACAGACTATTAGAGTGTTAACCTGAAAATTTGCCTTTAAAATAAAAAGTTAGCTACTTAAACAGTGTGAGAAAGATGTTAGAAGGGGGTTCTTAAGGGACTTTGGCAATTTTAAAGCTATATATAATGTCCATAAAATATTATTCTAACAGGTCCAGGAACTCTTCTTAGGTCTGGGTCACATTAACTAACAGTGTGACCTTCGACACATTACTGGTAGTTAGTGTCCCTCAGCCTATTTTCTTATCTGTAATTTTATCCTGATAATATCAGCCACAACTGTTGATAAGGATAAGGATTAAGTGTAGTATCCACAGAGAAATCCTGGCACAGAGTATTTGCTCAAAATTATAGCTCTTAATTACAACTCAGTCAATAAGCTTTCAATAATCTTTGATGCACAGGAAGAGAAAAGAGGCAGAAACAGGGTTTGGCAAACTGTATTTATATCACAATTTCACAGTGGCTGTTAGTAAATTCAAGTAGAGTTAGCAATGAATCATTTTTCCTTGGTGTTCTGTTGTTTTTATCTTTATTTTCTCTTCATTCTTGAAGAATATTTTTACTGGATATTTTCTGGGTTGACAGTGGTGGTTTTATTTCAGCACTTTCAAGATTTCTCTTGGCTTCATTTGTTTCTGACAAGAAGTTAGTCTTAATTCTTGGTTTCCTGTTATTTTTCTCTAGCAGTTTTCAAGATTTTCTTTTTATCTTTTTTTTTCTCAGAAGTTTTACTATGATTTTATCCATTGTATGAATCAATGAACTTCTTTAATCTGTAAATCTATATCTTTCACTAGATTTGGGAAATTTTGGTCATTATTTCTTCAAATAATTTTTCTTCCCTATTCCCTGTCTCCTCAACTTTTGGGACTCTAATTTCATGTGTTAAACTTTCTGCTATTGTCCCACAGATCCCTAAGGATGTGTTTATGTTTTGCTATTTTTTTTTCTCTTTGTTTTTCAGAATGAATAATTACTGTTGATTTGTCTTCGGGTTATTTGACTTTTCTGTTAGTCACCTCTATTCTTCTACTAAGCCCAACTAGTAAACTTTTACTTTAAATATTTTATTTCTAAGATTTCCATTTGATTCTTTCTTCATAGTTTTTATTTCCCTGCTGAGATTTCCTATTTGTTCATTCATTAAAAACTATTTTCCTTTATGTCCTTGAGCACAGTTATAACAGCTGTTTAAAACTCCTTGTCTGCTAATTTCAATATGTGGGACATCTTTGGGTGGATCTTCATTGATTTCATTTTCTCTTGAGTCTAGGTCACATTTCTAAAGTATTTATACATTTGGATTATATCTTGTACATTGAATGATACACTATAAAGACCCTGGATTCTGTTTTATCCTTCTAAACGTTATTGCTTATTTATTTTAATAAAACAGGCAGATAACTTGGCTAGACAACAGCTGCAATCTCCTTCAGCACTTTCATTCTTACCTGGGCTGCTTTGAGTCTGCCCTATGTACAAAAATAGTTCATTGGTCAGCTAGAGACTTGTGCAGAGTTTATACACAGAATTTGGGGTTCTCTCTTTCTCTCTGGCTCTCTTCTTTTGGAGTACCCCCCTTCACTATTAGGCTGCTGTGGTACCTCTGAACTCTTTCCTCTTATTCTTTATTCCAGTAGGATATCAAACCTTCATTCTAGTGTTAGTTGCCCTACTCAGTATGGACTAGGGCCTGCTCTTAGGTAAAAAGCCATAAAATCTTTTTAAAATCATCCATGCCGTCCCTTCCTCCATTTATTAGTGGTTCCCTTCCAGTGTCTTCTTTTGGTTGCTATCCAGTACCATTTGGCTATTCATTTATTTATATTTTGTCCAGTGTTCATAGTTGTTATCTTTGGTCCAAAGATAACAAGAGGTTGGTCCAATAAGGGCCATTATCAGAAGCTAGAGTACCTGCTACATTGTAAAGCATAGTTGGATATAATTAAGTGTGGTGTATTAAAGGTGGCTTGGATTCTTCAAAACCCTTCCTACTGATGCATGGGCTCTGTCACCCTTCCCCTTGAATTTGTGTGGATTCGTCTTTGACCAATAGAATATGATGGAGTTAGCACTGTGTCACTTTGGGCCAACATTCTAAGAGAACTTATATCTGCCAGTTTCTGTTCATGAGCATACTCTTTTTTAAAGAGAGTTTCTCAGTTGTTATGTAAGAAATATGACTAATCTGAGACGTTCATACTGTGAGCAAGCCCAGCCTAGCTATATGGAAAGGGTAGGTGGGAGAACAAATCCACTTATTCATCTTGAAGGACAGAGGGAAGAAGAAAGAGAGAGAGACAGTGACCCAGACAGCCACCCGCTTTCAACTGCTAGTCCTCTGAGTTATCCCAGCTGAGGTCCTAGACATTATAAAGCTGAAATGAGCCATCCTCACTGCCCTGTCTGAATTTCTCACCACAAAATCATGATGTCTATAAAACTCATAAGAAAATATTGTTTTTAGCCACTAAATTTTGGGGTAGTTTGTTACACAGCACTAGTTGATGAGAATAGTATCAAATTCATATGGTCTTAAATAATAAATAGGGTTTTCTTTTTTTATGGAAAAGACCCAACTGCCTATGTGATATCTGAGACATCAGTGTTCACAGAGTAATCTACAAAGTGAATCTACACTACCCTAATTATTTTTCCCTCTTAGCTGCTTCTGGAATTATAGGAAGAGACTACCAGGAGAACACAACTAGACATTAGGGATTATACTTTGCAAACCAACTTATTTCTGTGAAGGCAAAAGCAGAATTGCCATTATTGACAGATGAAGAAACTGAGAAGCAGTTTAACTAAGGATAAGTGGCTGGAGTAGGGTCTGTACGGTGGTACTAGAATTTGAATTGACTGTTCTCAAATTCATTGCTTAGTTCAGAGAACATATTGATTGATTACTGATTGATTTCTGACAAGTTAGGTCAATGAGCATAGATAAATTCAAAATAGCTACTATTATTCAATTGAGAGTCTTAAAAGAAAAATCAAAGGAACTTTTGGGGGGGTCTCCTTTTTTGCATTGATCCTTGTTAGCATCAAGTAGACTGTGTTCTGCTATGATATTCTAATTTTTAGCACAAGAAGAAAATGAATTGATTTCAGGGTTGATATATTTTAACATTTAAAAGGAAATACTTCCATGAAAATATGGGCACCTTAACTAGAGAATAAATGGCTTGACATTTGTGAGAGCAAAAGAGTCAATATAAAGAGAATTTTTGTATTGAAAAATAAATCATTAACCAAGGCTATTTCTAAGTTCAATTTCAAAAACTTGAATATGTCATTAATATTTTTTTCCTTCTGCTTTCTCTTGATTAAGCAGCCTCTATCAAAGAAAAGAAGTTGGCTGATTTCCCTGATACCCCTCACTCTTGGATAAACCAACAACTTCAATTCTTCCTGCTCTGGTACCAAGTAGGAATCTACCCCATAATGAGCAGGAGCAATTCGGAGAGACAGACTTAGTCACATGTCCTGATGTTGTGAGTAAACATCAGACCTTCACAGATGCATTCCATGAAAGGCTAAATTCTCTCTTTTGAGTGTCTTGACAACAGGTGTAGAACCAGGGCTGGGCCCAACCGGTGTGACTCAGTGGATCGAACATCTTCCCATGGACTGTGAAGTCCCAGTTCAATTCCCAGTCAGGGCACATGCCCTGGTTGCAGGCTTGATCCCCAGTAGGGGGGCATGCAGGAGGCAGCTGATCAGTGTTTCTCACATCAATATTACTATCTCTCTCTCCCTTCCTCTCTAAAAAATCAATAGAAACATATTTTTTAAAACAAAACAAACAAAAAACCAGGGCTGGGAATTCACTTATAGAGTTCACTCCCAAGCAAGTTACCATGTCAAATTCTTTGACACTCTTCCTATTAACAGGTAGAATCCCATTTCTCTCCCCTTAAATATGGGCTAGCCTTAGTCCCTCACTTTGAATGAATACAATGCAACAGAAATGATGCTGTGTGACTTCTGAGGCTGGGTTAGAAAAGACACAGCTCCTTCCTGGCACTCTCTCTTGGAATGCTTGCTCTAAGAACCCAGTCACTATGCTGTTAAGAATCCCAGACCAGCCCTGGCCGGTTTGGCTCAGCGGTTAGAGCGTCAGCCTGCGGTCCTGAGAGACCCGGGTTTGGTTCCCGCTAAGGGCATGTACCTCGGTTGCAGTTTGTCCCCGGCCCTGGTCGATTGTGCGGGTGGCAGCCACTCGATGTGTCCCTTTCACATGGATGTTTCTCTCTCTCTCTCTGTTCCTCTCTCTCCCCCTGACTCTACCTGAACAAAAAATGGAAAAATGTCCTCGGGTGAGGATAAAAAAAAGAATCCCAGACCATGTGGAGAAGCCATGTGTAGATTTTTCAGCTAAATCCAAACTAGCAGCCAACATCAATTTTTAGGTATATGAGTCAAGAAGCCCTAGAGATGACTCTATCCTTAGCCACTCTCTGTCTGCAGTCAGGTGAGTGACCCCAAGCAATAACTGCCCAGCTGAGCTTACTCAACCACTTGAACTGTGGGAATAAGTAATAAAAAAATGATTGTTGTTGTTTTAAGCCACTAAGTTTTGGGGTGATCCATCATAGCATTAGCTGGCTGGAACTCCATGCAAAGCAATATGGATTTTGTTTGGTTTTTCCATTACTTAAGCAGCTCCACAGCCAGCTCTTCAAGGCCACAGTTCCATCCAGTTAGCACGCTCTGCCTGAGTTTAGATTCCACCCAAAGCAGACAAGGACTTGGGTGCAGGTAGCTGATTTGGAAGGCGGTCACAGGAAGCAGAAATGAAGTAGAGGAGGAAGTAAGGTAGCAAAGGAAGAAAGCAATAAATGTTTGCAAATTAGTTGGCTACTGCAGTTGTCAGCTGAGGCTCAATCCCACTAGAGATCCTCTCAGGAACCATGTGGAGTGTGCCTCAAAATTGCCGCCCTAGAGGATGGGGAGACTGGAGCATCTATCCACTTATCTTGTCTCTCATTGATTGGGCTTGCCTGTAGGGGCATTTCTGTGCTATACCTGCTGACAGAAGAGCATCCTTCTGCAGCTCAGGAGAAAGCAGAATGTAGAAACCCTGCTGCACATGTCCAGTGTGGGACACTGGCAGTAGTGCATGAAACTGTCCACCATAGCTAAAGTCAGGTGGCTCAAAGGGATGTGACATAGTACATCAAGGTATTTTCCACACCCTCTGATCCATTCTCTATGTGCCAGCTTGAGAAAACTTTTCAAAACACAAATCTGCTTTCAAAACATTCTCCTAATTTTTATCCCTCAGTGGTTCCCCATTGCTCATAGAAGAAAACCAAAATCCTTACCTTGGCCTTGCAGAGTCTGGCCCTACCTATCTCGAGCATTTCTTGTATCATTATCCTTCAATCTCCTTCCCTTCAGCCAAACTAGCATTGTTTAATTTCCCCAAAAAAGCAACAGGGCCTTTGCACATGTCGCAGTTCAAACTGCCTGGAATGCTCAGCCCATTCTTACCTCCAAGCCAGTTAGATAACTGGACTCATTACTTCCTTATCAGTTCAAGCATCACTTTCTTAAGGGAGGCTTTCCTTAGCCCCAGACTGGGTCAGGCTCCTGTAAAAGCTTATTTCATTTTGTATACTCCTTTAGTTTTTCATACCATTAATATCTGTCTCCCACAGAAGACTGAGGCCCAAAGGAGGGCTGATAATATGTTTTAGAGTGAGTAGCTGGGATATAGAAGGTAAGCATGTGTGTGTGTGTGTGTGTGTGCTCACGCGCGTGCACGCATGCTCGCTCAGATGTGCATGTTTGAGATTAGATGCAAATCACTTGGTGCATTTGTATTCTTTGGGTCCTAGGAATCTTTTCAAAGACCTGAATTCACCAAATTTTCTACTCAAGAATGTACATCTGTGAGTAGCCTATGCTCTTTCCCTCCCACTCCAGCCTGGTCTTGTTTTAGACCCACGTGTCCTCCGAAGGAGCACTAGAGAGGGGTGCCTAGTGATGGGGTCTATGCAAAACAAGCCCAGTGTGGATCTCCCAAAGGAAGGATCCCCTTTAAGTCACTGGCTCCCCAAAGAGTCTGTAGCTTCTGCTCTCTGATATGATGTGCCCCAGAAGCATTTTTTAAAACTATACATTTAGTTGTCAAAATGGTCCAGAATTCCCTAGTGTATTTAGAAACTAGAAATTTGGATGGATAAAATGGTAGTAGAAGGAAACTCAGCATTTTAAGTTTTCAGAGTTTAATGGCAATAAAGACTGTGTAAGAGCCCCCATTTAAAGATGCCTAGGAGGAGGATTGACTATAAGCCCAGGGATTTATCCAGGTTCTTTGTGGGGACCGGCAAGGCCACATTTGGAATACTATGCACAGTTCCAGTCACCTTATTACAAAAGGATATTATAGAAATGGAGAAGGTGCAGCAGAGGGCAGAGAGAACCACGTGGGGATTTAAGGATCTTAGCTATTCAGAGTGGTATTCTTTGGCAAAGGAGAGATTAAGTGGCAACTCATTAAAGTATAGACAATTCTGAAGGGAATAGAGAGGATAATTGTTTCAAGGCTATTTGAGTTAGTGTCAAACACAAGAACAAGGGGTTAGTATCTTAAGCTAAGAAAGTGAATTTAGACAGGCATTTTCTGAATTGTGTGTAAATGATATAAAACAAAGGATTGAGGATGGTGAAAATAAGAGACAGATTTTTCAGAGGAGGAAACATGTAATTTTTCCAACTTGGTTCATTTGCATGAAATAATGAAGAGTGATGGTTTTTCCTTTTCCACTTTGAACAATTATATCTTTTCAGCAGAGTTAAATTAAAAAGGGTTAGAGTGGCTATTTATAATTTTAAAGAATCTAGAAGGGAAGTGCTAACTCCAGAGAAGGAACACATGGTTAAGAGCCTTTTGGCTTTTCTCTGCCTCCAACTGTCATAGCGCTGACCGGGACCTGCCACCCGAACCACATTACTGTTCAGAGATTTGCACCATTGGCTGCTCCTGGTGAATTTTTACATTTGTTTAGGTAAAAATTGGTGGTGATTGGTGGGGGGAGGATAATTACACAATATATTTAAAAAATATTGACTGTAAATAGTGGTTTGTCTCATCCTTATCTTAAGAACCATGATGTCGTTCAGATGACATTTGTGAAGCACCAGCTATGAGCTGGGCACTGCAGAAAATTCGGTGCCTGTGCATAGGTCCCTGATAGGTATTTGCTGAATGAACATCAATAAACTTGCATGACATTGGAACCGAAAGTGAGGGAACAAGCAGTGTAGCGGGGGACAGAGGAGGGCCATTTGAGCAATGGACAGCAGGGTAGCAATTAAGGGACAGGCTTTGGGGTCTGCTTGAAAACCGGATCCATTGCTGGCCTCGTCATCTTGGGCAGGTTACTTATCTGAGCCTCAGGTTCTTCATCTAAAAAATGAGGGGGATAGGACTCCCCCACTTCCCCGAGTTTGAGTGAAGATTAAAGTGAACTGATGTAAGTAAACTACGTATTACCGGAACACAGTGGGTGCCGAGAAGTGGCAGCTGCAGTTATGAGGCTGAAGGAACAGAAGTAAGGTCAGGGTAGGAGGTAGATCCATCTAATGCAAGTTCATGGGTAGAAGAAACTCCTGTTTCTTTATCTGTGAAATGGGGACAACAGTAGTACCTGTCTATAGTATTGTATTCAGCATACTGGGCTTAGCACAGCGCCTTGCCTTCAGGAAGTGTTAACTGTTAGCTCCTATTCCCGCTTGCCTCAATGAGAAACGTCAAGCCCTATGTTAAGTTAGCTTTGTCCTTTTTTCCCCTTTGTTTTTACAAAGAGACTGGGAACGAAACCAGCTTTTTGCCCCCAGTTGCCCAGCTTCCACTTCCATGTTACTAAATAAACAATGAAGTCTTCCTGAAAGGAGTCTCAGGGTATCTTACTTGTGGGACACATTAAAATGAAGTAGCACGGACTTGCAGGACACCCAGCGTCAGCTCACGGAAGGCAAGCTGTTGGTTTTACTTTACAGATGACAGTCCTGCCACAGATATGTTCTGGCAGGAAAGCATAATCCTGAAACGTTTGGGGAAGCTGAGCTTTTAGTGTTTGTTTGGGGAAATTGCAAATCTACACAGAAGTGGAGCATCTAAATACTGCTTACCCAGGCACCTTCTCACATCCCCTCCTTGACTGTGTTTTGTTCGTTTGTTTTTTAAACAGAAATAAGATATTTTCTTTTGTAAATACTTCAATATGTACCTCTAAAAATGAGGATTCCTTTAAAAAATAACCGTGATGCCATCATCACACCTAAAAAATTAACAATAATTTCTTAATATCATCAAACATCTAATTAGTACTCAGATTTTTCCAGTTGCATTATAACTTTTTGTTTTACACTTGGTTTGTTATACTCAGAATCCAAGCAAGTTACATATTCTGCATTTTATTGATATGCCTCTGAAGCATTTTAAAATCTCTAGGTTCTCCTCCTTTTTCTTTCTTGCTATTTATTCATTGAAGAAGTCGGATTATTTTTCTTATAAAATGTATCATATTTTATATCTTGCTAAATGCATTTTCAAAGTTCAACACATTCTTCTTTTCTCTGTATGTCCTATACTAAAATCTAGAGCCTTAATCAGATATGGGCTCTATTTTTTGGCAAGGCTACTTTATTGAACATAATAACATAATTCATGTTGCATTACATCAGGAGGTACATGATGTCTGGTGTCTCTCTTTTTGTGATTTTACAATTGATTGGCAGGTTGAGGGATTGTTGGCCTGACTCATCATATAAAGTTTCCCACTGGCCTTTTGCCTAATGGTTTGAGTAGCCATTAGGGATGGCTGTTCAGATCCATTATTTCATCAAGGGGTTGCAAAATAATGACATAATTCTATTGTTCCTTCTGCATTTGTTAGATACAATTCTTCTATGAAGAACTTTGCCTTAACAACTACTTCAGTACCTTGAAGTATCGTTGGAACAGAAAAGTCAGAATGAATATTTAATTCTTTCCTCTTATTTATCAATTTCCAAGCATCATCCAAAGTTATCAATTATTTCTTATTTTTATGCCCTTACAGAATTTAATATATTTGATGTACCTCAATACATTACACTTGCTATTCTTTATAATTCTCGGATTCTTTCATCTTTGGTCAGTGGGAGTAGCTTCAAATTGGCTACTGGGCCTTTTGATGTGACCTGATTGTCTTCGATAGCTTTCGTGCTTTCTGGTATGACGAGGTGGTCCAGGCTCATCTTGTACAGTCCTGAAATCAATCGCTTCTCAAGGAGTGCTGATTCCTTTCAGTAGCAAATTGCATTTGAAGCCACAATCTGGGCAGTAGGTTGCTCATTGCTACTGGGTTGACCAGTTTTTGACCATTGTTTCTGGTAGACTATGTTTTAAATACTTACCTACAAAAGTAAAGGCCAAGAACTGGAAGGCTCTGTTAACAAGTTACCCCAGTAACTAATTTGATTTGCTCTCCAAGTAAAAAGTTTTTAAACTTTTGTCACAATGTCTGAGGGCTACTTTAATTTCCCTAAACAGGCAGTAAGATTATAAATGTCAGGAATTAGAAGTTACCCAAGAGAAGTGAAGAACAAAGTAGATTAGGAGGTTTAGGATCAGAATTGAGGTGGGAGACAGGTGAGGCTCCTAGGAAGTAGAGAGCAGGAAAGAACCTAGACTTCTTAGTCAGCTGTATATATTGTTAACAAACACCAGCCCTACATACACATGAACAAATGTGGAAGCATGTTTACCTTTTACCTTATTCAGCCCCAAATACCTCTCCCTTCCAGCCAGGACTATACCTGGCCTCAAATTCTGCTCTTAGAGTCATATAGACCAATAGTTCTCAACATTGATGTCTGGCAAAATTTTGACCAATCTACAAAGCAATGAAAAACAAAAATAAAGGAAATTATATATACAACTATGCTCTATGGGAAAGCACCCTTAAACTTCAACCTGAAAATATGTGCTTCTATTCTGGGAAGTTTTTTTGCTGCTGTTAAATTTCCTTCCTTCCTTTCTTTCTTTCTTTCTTTCTTACTTTCTTTCTTTCTTTCTTTCTTTCTTTCTTTCTTTCTTTCTTTCTTTCTTTCTTTTGTTCTTTCTTCCTTTTATTTAATTAATTAATTAATTTATTTTTGTTACAGATGTTTCTCCTTTTCCCCCTGCTGATTCCCCCCTCCCCCACCCTCCCAGCCTTGTTGTCCATGTCCATTGTTCATGCACAGATGCATATAAGTTCTGTGGTTTATCTCTCCCCCACCACCCCCTCTTCTGGGGATTGTCAGTCTGTACCCCATTTCCATGTCTCTGGGACTACCCCATTCCTCAGACTGTTATGTTCATTATAGTCCACAAATAAGTGAGATCATATGATACTTGTCTTTCTCTGTTTGGCTTGTTTCGCTTAGGATGATACTTTCCAGGTCCCTCCATGTAATCTCAAAGGAAAAGAGATCTTTCTTTCTTACAGCTGCATAGTACTCCATTGTGTATATGTACCACTGCTTTCTTATCCATTCATCTACTGATGGACATTTGGGCTGTTTCCAAATCTTAGCTATTGTAAATAGTGCTGCTACAAACATGGGGTTACATATATTCTTTCTGATTGGTGTTTCAGGCTTCTTAGGGTATATTCCTAGAAGTGGGATCACTGGGTCAAATGGAAGTTCAATTTTTAATTTTTTGAGGTAACACCATGTTGTTTTCCATAGTGGCTGCACCAGTCTGCATTCCCACCAGCAGTGTACTAGAGTCCCCTTTTCTCCACACCCTCGCCAACACTTGTTGTTTGATGATTTGTTGATGGCGGCCATTCTGACAGGTGTGAGGTGATACCTCATTGTTGTTTTAATTTGCATCTCTCTGATGATTAGTGATGTTGAGCATTTCTTCATATGTCTAAATGTTATTTCTTATGTGAAGTCACGGTGATGATAGATTTTTGTTTTATTAAGTTTTACAAATCTGTCTTTGGAAATATAACTAGTCTGTGAAATCCAAAATGGTGGGACCCATTAAGTCCATTATCTGAGATGCTGCTGCCACCTGGGAAGGGAAAGGAGTGTCCTGGTTGGAGAGGCTGAAGGTGAGTTTCTCCTGGTTTGAGAGGACAGAGTCCATGTTGGTGTGAGGGGAGGGGGAGGGGGGGAAGAGAAAGAAGAGAGGTGGGGGTGGGAAAGGGTTAAGTCTAGCTTCAACTAGAGGCATCAAAGGGTCCTAAACAAAACAAAAAGCAGGTCCTGGAGGGGGCCTAGGAGGACGTTAGCTGAGGAGGAAACTTGGGGGACAACTGACCCCCACCATTTCAGTTTAGCTGAAAAGCATTTACTAGGAACATAAGAACTGGGGAAGTCTACACACTGGGGTTTAAAATGAATGTGACACAGTTCCTACCCTTGAGGAAGTCACATAGGTGCTGTGAGAGTCTGTGTGATTGGGCCAGTGGCCAGGGAATGACAGGGCAGGACCCTCCTCCCATCCCTTCCACTTCTGTGGCCCAGTCCCCACCCCACCCCCACCCCCCAGAGAGCTCCACCCCAGAGAGAACAAAACTCTATTAATGTGGGCATAAGGTGGGTAAAATGACAAAACAAAACTTTTAAAACAACCTTACCATCCTCCGAGTTGTTTTAGAGTCTAAATTCTTAGATGAGAAGCACGTAGGCATTGATATTACATAGCTATGGCCCATACCCTTCTGAAGCTCAGATTGCTGGTGGGATCAGCATACGAAAGGCAAATACAAGGGTTCAACAGAAGATGTGCAGAGATATATACATGGTTGTCCCACGTAATGATGGGAATATGTTCTGAGAAATGTGTCATCAGGAGATGTCATCACTGTGGGAACATCATGGAGTGCACTGTCACAAACCTGGAGGGCACCGCTGACTTCACACCTGCGTGTCTCACACAGCCCATTGCTCCTGGGCTACGAGCCTGTACAGCGTGTCCCTGTCCAAAGCCTCCCGAGAATGAACCCAGCACAAGAGAACATGATGCCAGCAAGAGACACAGTAAACACTAGCATGAGGCTGCTGCCAGTGTAACAAGGTGCACTGTTTACAGCAAGCTTTTTTTTTATAAGTAGAGTATATTCTAAAATAACAATAAAAACTATAGTAAATACATAAACCAGTAACATAGTCATTTATTATCATTATCAAATGATATGTGCTGTACATAACTGCACGTGCTATACTTTCATCCGAGTGGCAGCGCAATGGGTTTATTTACACCAGCATCACCGCAAACGTGAGGAATGCTTTACACCACCACCTTACCACAGCTACAACTTCACAGCAGCTGCGACGTCCCTGGGCCATGGGACAATGGTCAGCTCCATTATAATCTTACAAGACCACCATCATATACACAGTCTACAGAGAAGGGTATTAAGGGGCACATGACTAGAATGGGATAATGGCAAGATGAAGAGTGGGTGGACGCTAAGTCCGTCGGCTTGGAACATGGCACATTGGATTCCGAGAAGGCCAGCCTCCAGCTGGATGGAGCTGACTTCACCCTCCTCGAGCTTCTAACCTTGTCCGGCCTCCTGCTCTCTACAGAGAGCCCCAGCTTCAGGGCAGAGGCTGCCCCCCTCCTCTCTGTACCTACCACTCCCCTGCTCCCACCCCGTCTTCTGGCCTTGCTCTGGAACAGGTGACTCCCATTGGCACCTGGGCTCTGCAGCCCTTACCCAGCCCTCCCAGCCTTGCAGGAGGCCAGGCTCCCTGCCTACAGAAGTGGCCAGCCCTCCCGGAGCAGACCCTCATTGCTTCCTGGTGTCTGCCAGCAGGTGTAGGCTCCCTTGGCCCCTGTGCCCGCCCAGCACAGTGCAGGACAGCTCGGACCCCTGGGGCCAGGAGGGAGGGAGTGCACTCACAGGCCAGTGTGGACAGCTCAGGACCAGGGTTCCCTGAGGGATTCTGCTCTGGCTCATACCTGGCTTAAGGAGGCCCCCTTGATTGCTAACTTCCTACTTCCGTTGTAACTCCGCATTTCCTACCAGCACGTTCCCTGTGTCTTCAAAGAAACTTCTGCACATACCTTTTTATGTTATGGTCTGTTTCTGGGAAACCCAAACTAAGATGTCTCTCTGAAGCTTGTTTGATTTTGCCAAAGTCACTGAGCTTCTTCCTGTTTGTACCTACAATGGGCACTTCTCAATCCTTTTTTGTTTATCTCTGGGAGGTGACTGTCCACCGATCACCTTCATTTACGTGGAACATTCTGTGATAGCCTTTGCCTCTGGTTTTCATTGTATCTCTGGTCATTCCTTTCCAATCTCCTTTATGGGCTCTTCTTTTTTTAAGGCCAGGTTTACTGAGACATAATTCACATACCATACTCATTTGAAAGCAGACTATTGAGCAGTTTTTAGTTTATTCACAGAGTTGTTCAACTATCACCACAATCAATTTTATAACCTTCTCATCACCCAAACAGAAACCTGATTCCTATTAACTGTCACCCCATATTTTCCCCTTCTCCAAGCCCAGTGCAAATACTAATCGACTCGCCGCCTCTGTAGATTGGCCGAGTCTGGACATTTCATAAAAATGGAACAGTACAAAGAAAAGATTTTTGTGATGGCTTCCTTCATTTAGCATAATGTTTTCAAGGTTTATTCATGTTGTAGCATGTCAGTAGTTCATTCCTTTGTATGCTGAATAATAATCTGTTGTATAGACATACCACATTTTATTTATCTATTCATCAGTTGATAGATGGGCTTCGGGCTGTTTCCACTTTTTGACTATTGTGTATAATGTTGCTGTGAACATTCACATACAAGTTTTTGTGTGGATCTATGTTTCCATTTCTCTATGTTATAAATCTCAGAGTGAAGTCATATGGTCACTCTATGTTTAACATTTGGAGGAACTTTCAGGCTGTTTCCCACAGAGACTGTACCATTTTACATTCCCACCAGCTATGTATGGAAGGCCCAATTTTTCCACATCCTTGCTAGCACTTGTTATTATCTGTCTTTTTTATTCTAGCCATTCTAGTGGATATAAAGTGGTATCTCATTGTGGTTTTTAATTTGCATTTCCCTAGGACCTAAAGATAAACCTCTTTTCCTGTGCTTATTGGCCACTTGTATATCTTTGTATTGCTTATGGGTTCATTTTGTGAATGTTGATATTACTCTAGGCTCAGTAGTGACCCCCTTTTCTCTTCTCCCATACACATACATACTCATGCCCACTCCTTATTCATTCCATATTCATTTATTCAATCATATTTTTATTCGACAGACACAATTAAGCTCCTAAAATGTACTAGGCACTGTACTTAGTGTTGAAGCCAAACAGCTATGAAAGAACAGATGAGGTCCTTGCTAATGAGAACCTTGCATTCTTATAGGAGATGAAAATATTAACAAAAAAAGCAAATAAGTGCCCTGACTGGTTGGGCTCAGCAGTTAGAGTGTCGGCCCACAGACTGAAGGGTCTCAGGTTCGATTCCAGGTCAAGGGCATGTACCTGAGTTTCAGGTTTGATCCCCAGCCCCCATCGGGGTCATTCGAGAGGCAACCAATAGATGTGTCTCTCTCACATTGATGTTTCTCTCTCTCTCCTCCCTCCTTCTCACTCTAAAAAAATCAATGGAAAAATATCCTTTGGTGAGGATTAACAACAATAAAAAGAAGCAAATAAGTAAGATGATGAAAGACAGTGGAAGAGTGCCCTGGCCAGTTTGGCTCAGCGGTTAGAGCGTCAGCCTGCAGTCCAGAGAGACCCGGGTTCGGTTCCCGCTAAGGGCACATTCCTCAGTTGGAGTTTGTCCCTGGTCCTGGTTGGTCGTGTGGGCGGCAGCCACTCGATGTGTCCCTTTCATGTCAATGTTTCTCTCCCTCTCTCTGTTCCTCTCTCTCCCTCCCACTCTATCTGAACAAAAAATGGAAAAAAATGTCCTTAGGTGAGGATAAAAAAAAAAAAAAGACAGTGGAAGAGCTATGGCATCATTGCGATAGTGATGAGACGAGTGTGAGTGGTTGGGCAAGGGGAGTGGGCATTACTTTGGGTGATTGTGGAAGGCCTCTCTTAAAAGGTGATATTTGAGCTGAGACCTAAATGATAAGAAAAAAGCAAACCATAAGAAGAGTAGGGCCGATCCTCCCAGGCAGAGAGAAGCAAGAGAGAGAATGAGCTCTGTGTGTTCAGGAAGAGTGAGAAGACCAGTGTGGCTGGAGCGTGGAGTGATGGGCGGGGGTGGCAGGAGGTGAGGTCAGAGAGGGAGGCAGGACCTGCCTTCTGAAGGATGGTCAAGAAAAAGTTGACTAGACCTGGGATTCCTGGGATTATCCCTGATATAATTTTGGAGGGAAGAGTCAATAAACCACAAACACACAGGGGTGTCCTTCAAACTAGAAATTAACACTTCTCTGGGCCTCCTCCATGACCTAATTATAACTCTTCCCACAAAGAAGCAAAATGATACTCTACCTGAGAATAGCTAATACATAAAAGGCTGGCATGAACCATTACTTTGTTTAAAATAGAAAAATAAAACCCAAACCAGCACTGCAGGGTGACAATTTATGGTGTTGGAAATGTCTTCAGAAGCCTTTTTAGAGTTTTGTGTTGAATGTTTATGGAAGGTGTAAAATTCTCATAATGCCAGCATTTTATGAACAGTGCAGTTGGCAACTCCTCTCTGTTTGATCCCTGCTTTCAGAAAATGTGGATTTTCCTTCATTTATTCATATTGTTTCCAGCCCATCAAAAATAGTCAAGATATAACAGGACAGTCCATTTGTACTATTCTTTTTGGAAATAATTGCTAGAAGCACTTTAAGGTTGTCAAAGCCCCACCAATGTGACTCCCGAGTGGTCCTCTGTGTTAAAAAAGCACATGCTTCCCACTCATCTTTGTATTCCTCTCCCATTTCCATGACAAGGAGGACAATCAGGCTGGGAGAAGTAGCTCGTTACAATTCAGTGCTATGCAAAGGGCAAGAAGAGGGGTGAAATGGTATTTACAGGACCCCCCCCCCAAATAAAAGGGAGGCATGGACTCCCTCTGTATAAGAATGAGCTTTACGAGTTAGAAAGAGCTCAGGTTTACCAGATATGCAGAACCATATGCATGCATTAATTAAAGGAATGTGAAGGAGGAGGAGGGGATCTGAGAAAATAACAAAGCTGCAGTGTATGCGTGCAATGATTTTTCATTCTGTTTCGCTTCAGCTCTGCCCCTGCAACAGAGGATCTAATCAATCTGCCGGCTATTAAGTTTGTTAATTGATAATGCATACTAATTAGGCTGTGCGCAGTTACTTAAGAGACTTTGCTAAGGTGATTGTAGGCACAAGTCCAAATGGAGTTTAAAGTATTCTGTGTGAGGTTAAAACCCATCAACCAGAATAGATGGATTTTATATTATAACAGAAGGCACAACATACCCGTAAGTATTTAATGTATTGCACAGTTATCCATTATTACATATTTTAACTCTACAAAATAATTAAAAATGTAAAAACAGCTACTAAAAACTATAACTAACACATTGGTGAGTGTGTGAGGAAGTGTCAATGAGAGAGTGCTATTTTCTCATCAAGGTAAATGTTTCATTTTCTCATTCATATATGGGAACAGTCATGGTTAGTGAGGGAGGAGGCTTTGTGAGAAGCAAGATGTATTGAACTGTGTGGACACCAGAGGAACTGAACAGCCTCAAATGTCAGGTTGTGATGCCCATGTCTCAAAGGTCAGCACTCCAGAGGCTACCCAGTTGACTCATAGAAACACATCGGGGAGCTCAAGTTGAAACATGTGTATCAACCACAAAATTAACTGCTGGCCCTATGGTCTGTACCCTTCCTTTGGCACGCTATTACTTTGAGAATGGACTGACAAAGACCTCCAGGCATCCTGCAAATGTCCCCTGAGAAAATGTTCTCAAAAAGGATGGCTCATCCTTCTCTATGTCTTAGAGAATGAATCAGTTCCAGTTTAGGCCCAAGAGATATGTCTAGCTGGGACCAAAGAGATTTCTCCAGATCAAAGTGATGTCTCACTCTGTTCTGTTAACTTTGTTTTCTTTCTTTTTTTTTTTTTTTTTATCCTTACCTGAGGACATTTTTCCATTTTTTTGTTCAGATAGAGTGGGAGGGAGAGAGAGGAAGAGAGAGAGAGAGAAACATTGACGTCAAAGGGACACATTGAGTGGTCGCCACCCGCACGACTCATCCAGGGCCGGGGACAAACTGCAACCAAGGTACGCGCCCTTAGTGGGAACTGAACCCGGGTCTCTTTGGACCGCAGGCTGACGCTGTAACTGCTGAGTCAAACCGGCCAGGGCTGGTAACTTTCTTAGAGGTTCAAATGGAGCAACAACCAACTACCAGATCAGAAATTAAATCACAAGGCTAACCTGGAGGAGGTCAAAATTCCCCATGAGGCCCTGAAATCTTCCTGTTCTTCTAGAAAATTCAGAGACTAGCTTCATGAACTTCATTCATTCATTCAGCAGATAACTCTTGGGTAGATTATATGTTCTAAGCACTGTGCTTTGCACTGGGGATACCAGTGAGGAACAAGACTGGCAGAGTCCCCTCCCTTCACATAGCCTAGAGCCAGTCCAATGTGAAGCTTACGCTGCCAGGGGGAACGTTCTAAACATTAAAATCTATTCATATAACCCCCCCTCATAAAATCACTGGGTCCTCTAGGATGAAGTTCAAATTCCTTAGTTTGACATGAAGTTCTCCAGCCTTATCTCTTGACATTTCTTCTTTTCAATAAAATATTTTTTTAGAAAATTCTATGTTCTAGGCACTGTGCCAGAGCCTGGGAATACATCAGAAAGCCTGATTGTTATAGTGTTTACCTTCAGGAAGATCTGTTTTGAGCAGACTCGAGCCACATTCAGAGGAAAATCTGTTCCTCAGTTTTATGACATTTATTCACCAAAAATGAAGTCCAATACTTGTCAAGACTGTAGAACTAAATGTCAAAGTTTATTAAGGCCAATAGGGATAGGTATTTTCTGGATTTTTACTGGATTGATCAGAAAATTTTATATGCAGTTATTTTTATTTATATGAATAAATTGAGAACTTTAGGTCTAGATTAGGCAGATCCTTGGGGCTTCTGAGTAGAACAATAAGATGGCAGTTTGTTGTTCCCCAAAATCTTTTTACTATCAAATTATTGATATAATGTATTCACTGTTTTTTTGGTGGAGGCAGGGCATGTGGCAGAGTTGACATAAAAATTCTACTAGACTGATCTACAAACTAACATTTAAAAAATAGAAATGGAGAAAAGGTTCCATGGAAGACAATTTAGCAAGAGCAGAGGGAGGTGTCTTTTTTATTTCCACTCCTTAGGCAAACCAAGAGTTCCCACAAACAGAAATTTGAAGCTAGCAGGAGGCAGTGGTGTAGATAGTATGCATTTAATTAACAAATGAATTGTGTTCCTACAGTGTGACCATTGAACCTGGAGCTGATCTATACTGCTTTGTTTTAGCTATTTTGAGATGACTGAGTTCAATGACTCTGTGTAGGGAAAACTAATCTCTGAATAGTCAATAGAAAGCATCTAAGAGAAAAAATAACTGGAGGCTCACTAGGTTTATGAGGCAAACATTCTTAACTTGGGCAAATAGCATAATAAAGAACTGGGATGAATAAAGACTTTGAGAGAAGAAGATTGTACAAGGCAGTAGGATTTGTGCAAGCTAGAGTTTATCTGAATATAGTAAGCACATACTAAAAATAGGATACCCGTGGCAATATTGCGTCAATGCAGTAATTAGTGTTTAACAACCACAGAAATATTTATTGTGAGCATGTGCCAATGGCATAAGAATATATTCTTATTGTACAGAAAAGATGAGATTGAATTTAAAATTTTCTGAAATTATTAAAAACTACATATGCAATTATTTTTCTTCCTTGTTAAGGAGAAGTGACAGGGTCTTTCTTGTATTCTGACACAGTGATACTATCATTTGGGTAATACTGAAAATGAATAATTTTCTAAAAATTGACTGGTTTTTAAAATAGATTCTAGGTGAAGGAAACAGAAATGAAAGCCTTCAGTTTTGTGACATTCATTCACCAAAAATGCAGTCCGAGACTTATCAAGACTGTAGAACTATATGTCAAAGTCTATTAAGGTCAATAAGGAAAATCTGTCTGGACTTTTACTGCAATGATCAGAAAATTTCATATGCACTTATTTTCATTTATATGTATGAATTGAGAAGGTAATTATAATAATATTTTTTTTTATGTTCAGATCTTAAGATTTATTAGTCAGGGTGGTTTAATTGCTATAACAAACAGTCCTAAAATCTTAGTGGTATCTATAACACTAAATGAGTTTTGTTGTTGTTTTGCCCAAATTCATGAGAGGCAGATTTTATAAATCAGTTAAATTAGAATGTAGTTATTTTCTTTACTATAAAACCTACCAGTTGAATTTCTTTAATTGGCAAATTTCTTCAGTGTAGTCAAAACATTAACTGACATTCAAACATTTAAGATGCTACTGAGAATTCATATGGCTTTTCAGTAATATCTCATATATCATTTAAGGCATCTAATAGATGGATAAATAGATATAAATGTAATCTGTTATATACTATCTTTTCTTTATTTAGCTATAAGAGAGCTTTTCATTTAACTTGTCCTTGGGAGAGAATTGATTTAATCATAAGAGTAATTGTAGTATCATTATATTTCTTGCCATATTTTCATAATTATTTCCAGGTAAAACATCTTTATACAGTTGGTACATTAGAGATCAATAATTTTTTAACTTGAAAACCAGATGTTTTAAGTGGAAGTGCTAAGCAACTTTTATAAATTTAACACCTTATTTACTCCCAAACTGAGCTATCTTAAATGAGCCAGAAAAATGAATAAAAACTTTGGGTTATCTGTCAATTAACATGCAAATAAAAGAAAAATTATTGACTTTCAGCTTATTTCTACTGTCAATTAAATTATGTTAATTTTATATTTTAAAAATGAAGATGAATGAATCTCTCATTTATGAAGTATCAAATATTATCTAGAATTATTCCAAAATGATGCTTATTGTCCTTACATTGAAAGGAACAGAAAATTACTTAAAAATTTAGTATAAGTGATTGGAGATTTTGGCAAGGTATCTGAATTAGTCAGGATTGCATTTGGCTGCATGTAACAGAAGGCCGATACCAAACAACTAAAAGGTTGGGTTTCTTCTTGTTTTTGTTTTTTGTTTTTTTTATGTAACAATTACTGGGGCTGGATGGTTTGGGGCTGCTCTAGAACACAGCTCTATCTTCCTAATTCACCATCTTTAGCATGTATTTTGCATCTACCACGGTCAAAAAATGATGGTTGTACTTATAGGCATTGTCTGTTTCTAGGAAGGAAGAGAAAGCATGGTTTAAAAAAATCCACCTCCCTTTCAAAACCTTTTTTAGAAGCCTCACTTGGCACTTCTGTTCATAACTCCTTGTTGGATGTCTTCTGCTTGTCTCTCCAGACCTACTTCTACCCTTCTCCATTCTGCTCTGCCCCATAGAAGGCTGAGCAGAATCCTTTGCCCTCTGTCTTCCAGAGGAAGTGGAGGCACCATTTGCTTTGTGGAGCCAATGGGAAGCCCTGGAAGGCTCTGGGAAGGTGGGAGAAAAGTGAAGCTGAACAATTTATTTCCTTAGCTCTTTCCTGCTGGCTCATTAAAGATTGGCTACATTCCTCTCCCAAGGCCTCAGCCCCTGACAGTTACCTGAGAATTGGTCAAGACTGGGATTGGACTGGGGCTGTAAAGACCTGGAAAAGGGTTCATCCTACAGACAGCATCTTCACAGCCCCCTTGTTCTTGCATCTGCAGGGAGCGGAGGAACCTGTTGCCTTGTGAGAGTAAGCATCAGACTTGCTTACCATCAACCCAACCTTAGGCTTTCATTTTGGGTTATAGTCAGATGTCTGCAACCCCAGCCAAGTTACACTTTAAAGCTTATGTTTCTCCCACCCCTTTATTATAACTGGGCATTCCTCAGGTCTTCCTCTATCTCTTCTTTATTTATATTTAAGTGGGAACTCAAGGGAACAGACTATTCTGTTCTACTGGTTTTTGACATGCAGTCTTCGTTGTCCATGTGTGTGGCCCTGTCCTTTATTTATTTACTCTTATAATGTAATGAACACCTCTAAAATCACCACTCACCCCAAAACTAAACCGTTGAAAATAGCATACGTCTACCTCTGTGTTCCTCCTTTATTTTGTCCCCTTCTCCCTACAAGATAATCACTATCCTGAAGTGTGTGTTTATCTTACAAATGTGCGATATGGTCAATCTTTTATTATATATGTGAATATGCCTTAACAATTTATTTTGTACTTCATAAAACAAGTACTATAGGCTGTAGCTAACTTCTGGGATCTGATAGATATATATAATATCATAAATTTTGCCCAACTTGCATTTCCTTTAAGGTAGGCACAATAGCTCAGCAAAGAACTTTAAAAAAGTAAAACAGAAAGTCAGAGCGCCATAAAGTCTGCTGGTGTCCACTACATGGGCACACTGTCAAAAAGAGACAGGTCTTCCACGATGCTAGCACAGCTGACATTCAGGGCCCTTGTCTTGCAGGGCCCTTTCTAAGGCCCTGGTGGGGACCCTAGCAATTTTGAATTTATGGTTTTGTATTGTTTTTCTTAAAGAGAAACTTCCAAAAATTGTATAAGTTTAAGGACTCATAATACCTGGATCAGCCTCTAAACATAGACCTTATCAAAATACATATAAAAGCTTGAATTCATTTCATAATAGTGGTGCTGGGCCAATCTGGGGTTGGAAGAGGCTAAGCTGACTTGGGTTTTGAAATCAAAATAAGTGATTTCAACTTGGAAAATGTCCTATTATCTTAGCCTCTTCCTCCTTTCTTTCACTCTCACTAGCCTTTGCTGACCATTTAGTACGTTCAGTACAAAATATATACAACATTGAAATAACAATTACTTTCAATAACCAATTTTTTCTTGCAGACGTTTTGCAAGGTGCTAAAATAACATTTCATAAAGATTAAATTCTAGGTTTTTCTGCAAAATGGGTTAATGCTGGACACATTTAGGCATTTAATTTTATCTTAGAATCAGAATATGCTGTAGCTGTTCTTTGTAAATCTATCTCAACCTCCACTTTAATTCAGTTATAAACTCTGAGCCAAAAAGCCTAAGAAGTACCTTAATCACATCACACATCAGCTTAGAGTAGTGATTTTAGTGATTTGGACATCTGGCCACTTGGAGGTGGATAAAGGCCACCAACTCACTTGACAAAAGCCACTGAACATCTGTCAGTATGGAAATAGCTCTCCTTCTAGCTGACCCCGAATGCGATTTTAATAGCCAACCTCACAAAGAAAGAACATCTCTTCTCCTATTAGCCAGATAACTTGGTGCCATCCAGAAATATATCAATATCCTACCAATGAGGCTCTGCTAGATATATTTTTTGGATACAAGTACGAATGGCATTAATCCATTGTCACCTGTACTTCCCCCTTTGCTATTATGCCATGTGTAAGGGTGACATTAAAAATACTGAGAAACACATGCGATGCAGGCACGGAAGCAGCATCTTGGAGAGAGTCGGTGTAGAGAATTTTTTAAAAAATTTTTTTCTTCATTGATTTTAGAGAGAGGAAGGGAGAGGGAAAGAGAGATAGAAACATTGATAACATCGATTGGCTGCCTCCTGCATGCCTCCCACTGGGGATTTGGCCCACAACCTGGGCATGTGCCCTGACCAGGAATCGAACTGGTGACCTCTTGGTGCATGGGTCAATGCTCAACCACTGAGCCACATTGGCCGGGCTGTAGAGAGTTTGTGAAGAGGGCCCCAGGGAAGGGAAGAAGGGGAGACGAAGGTGAGAGGCACATGTGGAGTTCAGGAAAACTATTGTTTAACAAATGTAACGGCGGTATTTCAATACTTTAACAAGCAGTAAAGCAATACTTATATGAGCCAGCTAGACCAGCCTTGGACATAGATACCAAATTCCAAAGATGGCCCAGCTGGTGTGGCTCAGTGGTTGAGTGTTGACCCATGTACCAAGAGGTCACGGGTTCAATTCCTGGCCAGGGCACATGCCCAGGTTGTGGGCCAGATCCCCAGTGTGGGGCATGCAGGAGGCGGCCAATCGATGTTCTCTCTCAGCGATATTTCTGTCTCTCCCTCTCCCTTTCTCTCTCACTGAAAATTAAAAAAAAAAAAAAAAAATTCCAAAGATAATGATCACTGCCCCAAACATACCACAAAGAGATGAAGGATGCTTTGAGCTATAGTACGGCTCAAGTAGGGAAGTGTGGGGAAGTTGTGGGGCCTGTGAAGCAGTGGTGTTGCTGTGGAAGCAGCCGTCATGAAACTCCCGTGTACGTACCCCACGTGCTGCGGGGCGCTGAGAGCCAGGCCAGAGAACCTGTGCTCAGAAAGCCTGTAACCACACACAGTTACTAAGGAACACTGGCACCTCTTCGCTTGGGATCCAGTGCTCATTGGTGACACGGGAAACCCGAGCCTCTGAACATCAGTTTATAGGACTAACCTTTCAGGCCCCAGGAAACACTTTTCCATGTGGCCTGCCCTGTGTCCCCAAAACAAAAGGCAACTGTGTCCAAATGCTGAGAAGACCTGCGAGTTGTGCCACTTGGAGCTTCAGAGGCAGATACTGCTATTAGTGCGGGGGGCTTTCAGTGGCTGAAGTGCTTAGGTCAGAGCAAAGACGAATTAATTAACTTGTCAGATCTTCCCCGTCAGCATGAATGCGATAGACTCTTAAACTATGAAGTATTGTTTTCCAGTGGTGCAAGTATCCATTTTCTGATTTTCCTTCCACGTTCTGGTTGAGTTCCAATTCCTGGTCCACCGGTTAGTGCTGTATTCACAATGGTTTTACGTGGTGGCTTAGGAACATTTCACAGTATTAAGTAACTCATATCACTCCTAAATATCTGTAGGTATGTCTATAGATAAATTTATATAGACATACATGTAGAAGTGTGATGCTAGCTCTTTACATAGGCACCCAGGTGGACATTGAATGCTCTAATTGCAAATAGTTTTATCTTTATAAAATACTTCATAAAATTGAATTACAATTTCAAAATACTAAATTAAAATTTTTAGCATTATTTAAATAAATGGATTTAACTTCTGATGTTTATTCATTATAATTTTCATTCTGTCTTTTAAGTTTAATGAATCATTTTGAATATTTTATAAGAAATAAATTTTGGAAAACATGAAAATATTAATTTTTATGTTTAATTTACATTTTATGAAAAGATATTAAATTTTTTATCCTGAATATAATTACACTCTGTTTTTTTAGTCATTTAGGTCATTCCTGTCAATAGTACAGAAGTTATGGAAAAATGTTCATTATAACAGCATCTTTAGTAATTTTTCCAAAATAAAAGCAAGCAAGAAATATTTTATGGACTGAATTTTGTTTTTTTATGAATTATGCATATTTTTATTTTATTACTCATCCAGATATCAGCAACCCAACAGTGGAACAACAAAATTAATGGACAATAAAAATTAGATTTAGTTGTCTTTGATATTTTATATTTTATATAAAATATTTGATATTTTATATTAAAACCAAGGCTTTTTACATATTTTTCCATTTTGTCATTATGACAAGATATTTGTCAAGGTAGAAAAGATATATTTTATTAGTAGTTAGTTTCATTGGTAATTTTTAAATGTGTAAACTTAAGGTATGTGAGCCTCTGCACTCCCTCAGGCCCCGAGCAGGTTAGAAGAACTAGATTAAGACTGAAAAACTTCCCGATGTGGGATGAAATTTTGAGGAGTCTGTCAACAGAGAGCACTGGCTTCTGCTTTCCTGTATTTCCTTGGTGCTTGAGCTGGGACAAACCTCTCAGCATTTCTGTCTCACTCTCTCCTCCTGCGGGCCAGCCCCACCCCAGCCGCGGGGAGCGGAAGGCAAGCAGCAGGTGTGACAGCTTCCAGCAGCAGGGCCACGTCGGTCCGTGAAGGGCAGGCGAAGACTCGCGCTTTTTGTTAAAAACAGATTATAACTTGGAGGATGAATTTGAAATATATCATAACCAAGCTGTTTCTAACGATTAATTTAATATTTTATGTAATATCACATATGTTTTTGAAATCATCGTAAAGACACCTGGAATCATAATATTCTTTCAGTGGCAAATGTCATATTATGTTTTTAGGGCATTACGTCAATTTAGTATTTCACGTATTATTAATAATGCCTCATTACATAAAATTATTACTAAACTGGCAATTAAGTGGATGTGAAGGATCCATATGCTAAACTGCTCATAACATTTCAATTATGAATTTCACATCAGATGTCTTCTAGTGTACATTACCAACATTGATGAACAATCTCTTTGCCAGAACCACCCAAATGAACTCTGCTTCGTGGCATGTGATATTGGCAGAAAGTCATTTTGTACATTTTCCTGAATTTAAGGAAATTAGAAATGGGAGCAGCAGATGAAGCAGCTACTCCTCTCTGCCCATGTAGTGAAATATTTGTTAAGGCTGTAATTAACTCTCTCGCGAATGTGTGGAGCCTTGAGGGTGTCCTGTGTGCATCTTGATTAAGTGCAGAGTTGTTTTCTTGTTCTTGGATTTACATTTCCCCACTAAAGAAACAAGCACACAAACAACAGGGATTCCATTGTTTCTAGTTGTAAAGTCTGTGCACACTTTGGTCCCTGACTCTGTCCTTTGATTGTTTACAAATCCAAGTGGTGTAACAGTAGGGTGTTTCTGTTTGGGAGCTCTCCTTGAACACCAAACCCAAGGATGTGTTAAAGAAGGGGCTGGTACACATCACTCCAAAGTGATTCTGTATTGACTAAGAAAAGTATCTGTGATTTCAAACATAGCAACACAGTAGGTCATTTGGACCCCAAAGGCAACCATTCATGGATTCAGTCCCTCCCTTTTTTCTCCTGCAAGAGTGGATAGTAGAGGCCTCAATCACAACCTGATTTTAGGGCCTCTTCCAAGAATTGGGAGTTGATGAATTTAATAGCACAGCGGACAGGGGTGTGCCCTCTGATTTCTTTCACACACCCTACTGATGTACAGTTTCATAAGGCAAACATACCTCAGGTCTCTTCCACCCTCAGATTGCTCTGCACAGTAACATAAGGTAAGGTCAGCGGGCTGTCAGGCCACTCCTCATCTGAATGTATGGCATCTTATTGGTGGATCTATGATTCAAGGTTGAGACCCCTGGTGCAGCTCACTTAAAAATGATCAGATTCTAAGCTAAATAGCTCTGGCCAGTTTGGCTCAGTGGTTAGAGCGTCGGCCTGCGGTCCAGAGAGACCCGGGTTCGGTTCCCGCTAAGGGCATGTACCTCGGTTGTAGTTTGTCCCCGGCCCTGGTTGGGTTGTGCGGGTGGCAACCACTCAATGTGTCCCTTTCACGTCGATGTTTCTCTCTCTCTCTCTCTCCCTCCCACTCTATCTGAACAAAATATGGAAAAATGTCCTCGGGTGAGGACTAAGCTAAATAAATATTTTACCATTTATCAAATGTATAATTTATCAATGATGTCAGTGTATTAATTTATAACTAGAGTTTTGCTTACCTTGAAAGCTAGACTATTTGGTGTCCTCTGGTCAGAGCTCACCTTATTTTGTTTCTAGGAACTAGGGAAGTTTAACCAATAGCCAGAGATTGTATTCATTCAACAAACATTTATTGAGCCTCAATAAAAGCGGTAATCATGAAAGATGCAAAGCTAGGTCGTCAAAGGATTTATAGTTTAGAAAGGGCGGTGCTGTGTTTCCATATTGAGTGCTTAAATACAATGAAGGTAGAGAGGTGTGGTCAGTTCTGCTGGGATGAAGGTGGGAGCTGAAAATTGGTCTGCCTGGGAGGGAGTTGGTCAAGAAGATAGGAATTGAGGCCATGAAGAATAATAAGTGGGGATTTGCCTGGCGAAGACAGAAAGAAAAACATAAACTAAGGCAAAAAACAAAGAAACAGCAGGACACATTGAGAGACATGTAGGAAGTTCAGAATGGCTTGAGCATGGAGAACAGAGTAGAGCAGCAGGTGATGAGGCTGGGGAGGTGGCTCCGGATGCCCTCATGGATTATTGTCTGCGCCCCACTCAGGGAAGAAAATGTATCCTTAAATGCTAGGATCTATGAAAGATTATGCTATTAGCCCCAATTCTTCACCCATCTCTGCAACCACACTCTTTGCCATGTGACTTTTTAGTTCTTATCACTAAAGATATAAGGGATGTTTCTATACTTCTTGACTTTGGGTTTGGCCAGGTGACTGGCTTTGGCCAATACAATGGAATGTAAGTGATAGTGTAGCTGCTCCAAGCCTAGGTCTTGTGTGTCTTTATTTCTCTGCTTTCATGTCTGCCATCACCATGAGAAGGACAGTTCAGGCCGTCAAGAGGATAGCCATGTGGACCAGAGTCAACTCGTCCCAGCCAAGCCCAGCCGAGGTCAGCTGACCAACCTTCCCTAGCCCTGCCACCTCCTATTCATAGGCCAAATAAATGCTTATTGTTTGCAGGCACCTGCGATTTTTGGGATTTTTTCTCAGCATTTTTATGGCATTTCCAACTGATATAGACACATTAACAGGCCATAAACAGAGCTATTTTATGACGCAATTTTTATTTTAGAATGTTTATTTTGTCTGTGTGTAATGGATGGGTTAAAGGGGGACAATGGAGGCTGGGGGATCAGTGAGAATATTGTAATAATCCAAGGAGAAATACCAGGAATTTAAACTAGGATCTTTGGTCATGGGCAGGAAGGTGAGGAAAGGAAGTAGTAATTTTTTTCCTTAGAAAATTTTAAATTATGAAATATTTCAAACATACAGAAAACTTTACATAACTAACACCCACGTGACTACCACCCAGCTTTAACATAAGACAACATTTGCCATTTAAAAAAAAGAAATGTAACCTTATTCCCAATTTCTTCCTCTTTCTTTCCTCCTTAGAAGTAATTGGTGTCATGAAGTGGAGTATATTATTTCCATGCACGACTTCTACTTTCTGGAGGCATATATATGTCCATAAACAATATACACTATTATTTTACATATTTAAATTTTACACATTACACAATGCATCGTTTGCAACTTGTTTTATTTTTATATTATGTTTCTGAAGTTTATCCTACATGGAAGAATTTAGAGCTAAAGAAAAGTAAAAATTAACAATGTGAAATGCAAGAGAGAGGAAAAAATTTCACATAACCACCATATTTCTGGCTAGGGTGGTCATGTGAATTATAGACAAGGATGAAGAATATAATAAAAGGAGCGGGTTAAAAATGAGGAGGGCTGGAAGATAACGAGCTCAATTTGAGGGGGGATGGAGTGCTTACATATTGGAGCCATGCTGATGGAATATGCTCTGTGGGCAATTTAATGAAAATTGCTCAGAAGCATGATCTAGCCTTGGCCAGTTTGGCTCAGCGGTTAGAGCGTCAGCCTGCGGTCCAGAGAGACCCAGGTTCGGTTCCCGCTAAGGACGCACACCTCGGTTGCAGTTTGTACCTGGCCCTGGTTGGTTGTGCGGGTGGCAGCCACTCGATGTGTCCCTTTCACGATGTTTCTCTCTCTCTCTTCTCTCTCCCTCTTACTCTATCTGAACAAAAAATGGGAAAATGTTCTCGAGTGAGGATAAAAAAAAAAGAGCAGCATGATCTAGTCTGGAGATAGTCCTGCCCTTTTAGCACAGTGACAGCAGTTACAACTATGAGGGTTGGCTTCTCACTCAGGAGATGCATGCTGAGTCAGAAGAAAAGACCAAAGGCAGAACTCTAGGCAACAGATATCAACAGTTGAGGGCAAACAGGGAACCAACAAACAGGCTCTCCATATATTTTCCTAGGGAATATTCTTTCACGCACCCCCATCAGGAAAACATTTTTGAGCTTGCATGCCCATATTCATATTTTCTTAGATACGCATAATTGATATACTGGTACTATGAAACGAATACATCCTATGCACTATACAAGATACTCCAAGGTAGCAATTTTAAATGTACAAGACATGCAATAAATAGAAAGAGATGTTCTAATATTTCTCACCCAGACCCCAGTAGATTGTCTTATGTACCCCCTGGAAAGTCTCTCTCACTATTGAAGCCCCTGATTAAAATAGTTTAACTGCCAGACTTATATTCCCATGTGCAGTGTAAACAGATAACCAGAAGAAACTCAGTTTTAACTGAGTACTTAGCTAGGGGGAGCTGACTTATCTGCAGGAGTATACTGTCTCTCTCCTTTGTTAACTTCTTATTTATTTATTTAATCTTTATTGTTGAATGTAGAATGTATTACAGATGTTCCACATTTTTCCCCCATTGACCCCCTCCTCCCCACTCCTGCCCCCCCCTCCTGCCGCCTTTTCCCACACTATTGTCTGTGTCCATTGGTTATGCATATAAATTCTTTGGATTATTTCTTCCCATCCCCCAACCCCTTTCCCTTTGAGGTTTGTCAGTCTAGCAATGAATTTGTACTTCTTAATCCCTTCACCTTTTTCACTCATTCCCCCAAACCCCCTCCCATCTGGCAACCAATAAAATGTTCTCTGTATCTATGAGAATGTTTCTGTTCTGCCTGTTCATTTTGTTTGCATATTCCATTGTCGATACATATGTATTCATTGCCATTTTGTTTGTTCATATATTTTATCTTTTTCTTCAAAAAGACCCTTCATCATTTCATATAATACTGGTTTGGTGGTGATGAACTCCTTTAACTTTTTCTTGTCTGGGAAACTCTTTATATGGCCATCGATTCTAAATGACAGCTTTGCAGGATCGAGTAATCTTGGTTGTAGGTTCTTGCTTTTCATCACTCTGAATATTTCTTGCCACTCCCTTCTGGCCTGCAAAGTTTCTTTTGAGAAATCAGCTGACAGCCTTATGGGAACTCCCTTGTAGGTAACTAGCTGCCTTTCTTTTGCTGCTTTTAAGATTCTCTCTTAGTCTTGAATCTTTTGCATTTTGATGATGATGTGTCTTGGTGTGGGCCTCTTGGGGTTCATCTTGTTTGGGACTCTCTGTGCTTCCTGGACTTGTATGTCTGTTTCCTTCACCAAGTTCGGAAAGTTTTCTGCCATTATTGTTTCAAACAGGTTTTCAATTTCTTGTTCTCACTCTTCTCCTTCTGGCACCCCCAAGATGCGAATGTTGGCACGCTTGAAGTTGGCCCAGAGGCTCCTTACACTATCCTCATTTTTTGGATTCTTTTTTCTTTTTGCTGTTCTGATTGGGCATTTTTTGCTTCCTTATATTCCAAATCGATGGTTCGCTTCTTGGATTTAAGTACTCTACTATTGAAGCTGTGTAAATTATTCTTTAGTTAATGCCTCCTTCAATTCTGACTGTGCATCCATCATTTCTGACTGGTCCTTTTTTATGCTCTTGAGGCCCTCACTAAGTTCACTGAGGTTCTCACTGAGTTCATTGAGTATCCTTATAAGCAGTATTTTGAACTCAGCATCTGTTAAGTTGCTTATCTCCATTTCGCTTAGTCCTTTTTGGGGGGTTTTGTTCTGTTCTTTCATTTGGGACCTGTTTCTTTGTTTCCTCATTTTGGCTGCCTCCCTGTGTTTGTTTCTGTGTATTACTTAATGAGAGGTATGGGGCTAGCTGAGATCAGATGCTGCTTGTTTGAAAGAATTTAGGAAAAACCTGAAGCAGGATCAAAGACAGGCCAATTCTATGGTTAATCTAGTGGCAACAGCTTGGGTGGGCCTGAAAGTTGGGTGTACCTGAAAGTTGGGTGGGGCGGGGCGGGGCCTCAGGGAGTCACCAGGGCGGGGCTACCAGTGTGAGCCAGGTTGCTGGAGTCCCAGATATGGCGACTGTCTGCCACCCCAGGGAAGGGCTCACCCAAGGAACAAAGGCCTCTGACAGCACGTTTGTCCCGGAGAAAGCTCCCTCTCCAGCCCTCGCTCCAGTGCCAAACAGCTCAGTTCTCCCCTCTATGTCTCTGGTGCCCCTCGAGCTGCCTCCCCTCCAAGCTTAGAGGGAGAGAGTCCGATAAGTCTGTGAGCGGGCCCTTTAAGGAGCTGCCTGGGGCTCCAGCCTCGTCAGCTTCCCTGAGCCTCAGTTCTTGCTGGTTTTTCCAGCCAGAAGTTATGGGGACTTCTCTTCCTGGCACTGGAACCCTGAGCGGGGCACCTGGTGTGGGACGGGGACCCCTCAGTCCTCAGGAAGGACCTTCCCAGCTGAGGTGTCCTCCTGATTTTTATCCGCCACATGTGGGTGTGGGACCAGCCTGTCTTGCCACCGGCCCTCGTGCCTCCGCCCCTCCTACCAGTCTGGATGTGGCTGCTGCTTTAATTCCGTAGCCGTAGGACTTCCATCAGCTTGATTTCAGGCGGTTTTGAATGATGGTTGTTCTGTAGTTTAGTTGTAACTTTGATGTGGTTGTGGGAGGACGCGATACCGCGTTTACCTATGCTGTCATCTTGACTGGAAGTCCTCTCCTTTGTTAACTTCTCATCAATAACTGGGGAGTTTAGAAAAACATGAGATGAGTATCAAAGAGTTGGAGTAACACATTTTCCTCTTAAGTATAATGATTTTTCTGAGCTATATCTTCTCTATATTGCAAGTTAACAAGTCTGATTCTTTGAAATGAAGTTAGCAGATTATTTTCTCTCAAAGAAAACAACCCCATATACTTGAAGTACAGGTAGTTTTTCTTTAAACTTAACACTGATCCAAGTGCTTAATGTTCCATTTGTCTTATTCTTAATGCTAATTAGATCTCATAAGTCTAATCTCTTGACACCAGTATTTTGGTCATGAGAATGATATCATATTTTTTATTTCTTCTTCTTCTAAACAAGTTAATGCTTAACATTTTCAAAGATAAATACAAGAAAACATTATTTTTATTTATTTTTATCAAATTAATTTTTAAACAACTGAAATTCTGCAAATTGACACTTCAGGAAACAAAGACTTAAAGTGACGGACTCATGGCAGTTAAAACAAGAACCCACAGGGCCAGTGTGGCTCAGTGGTTGAGCATTGACCCATGCACCAAGAGGTCACCGGTTTGATTCCCGATCAGGGCACATACCCAGATTGTGGACCCAATCCCCAGTGGGGGGCATGCAGGAGGTGGCCAATCAATGTTCTCTCTCATCAATGTTTCTTTCTCTCTCTCCCTCTTTCTTCCTCACTCTCTCTACAAAAAAAAAAAAAAAAATTTGAAAAACAAAACACGCACATGATCCAACACTATGCTGTGTACAAGAAAACAAGAGCCCACAGACCCTTCTTCTCTTAAATTTCATTTAGAATGAAAAGTTTCCGTGATTTTCCTTCTTCCCAGAAGTGAGATGCATGCAGATTTCTTTCTTTCTTTCTTTTTTTTTTTTTTTATCCTCACCCGAGGACATTTTTTGTTCAGGTAGAGTGGGAGGGAGAGAGAGGAAGAGAGAGAGAGAGAGAGAAACACCGATGTGAAAGGGACACATCGAGTGGCTGCCACCCGCACGACCAACCAGGGCCGGGGACAAACTGCAACCAAGGTACATGCCCTTAGTGGGAACCGAACCCGGGTCTCTCGGAACCGCAGGCCGATGCTCTAACCGCTGAGCCAAACCGGCCAGGGCCATGCAGATTTCTTTCAACCCAATTCCTACAGAAGGTCAGGGCTTACTTCTCCATCACCTCAGAGCTTGACTCATACGCCTGAGTCACAAATGACCTAGCTGAGCTAGAGCCAAAAAAGGCCTACACTTCTAATGGAGAAGAACCGTCTGAACCCAACCTACCATCAGTGCAGTGAAACTAAGGGCTCACATATGGGAAGGGATAGGTGTGGGCAGAGAGTTACTGGAATAGAGGACCATTACTACCTGGGAGTGTCCGAAGCTCAAGGTTGAAAGATTCAGGTTGGGCACCACCTTGGCCTCTCTTCCTCTCCTGACCCGTGGCCCGAGAACATTGGCAGTCCAGAGGCAGAGTGTCAAGAAGCTGCCATGTTTTGAGCTGTATGGTTCGGGTCGATGAGTCTGTAGAAACAAATAGAACCGAACATGTAATTGCTCAGTACAATGGAAGTTTATCTCTCGCTCACCTAGCAGTATAGTAGGGTTGGAAAATACGGTTGGAAAAGACAAGGGGGAGATGTGGCTCTGCTCCATTTAGTCATTTTGGGATCCAGGCTGATGGTGACACTGCTGTCTTTAAAACTTGGCTTCTGTGTGTGTAGGGGTGGGGGGCTGGGGTTCCATCCCAGTCAGGAAGGGGGAAAGAACATAGAGGAGTATGCAGAAGGATGTTATGGGCTAAAATTAGAAATGATACACATCACTGTGCTCACGTGCTACCGGAGAGAGCCTACTTCTGTCATCTTACTTCCCCCTAACTATAAGGAAATCGGGAAACAAGGACCTACTCATGTGTCCAGAGAAGAGGAGAAGGCTTTGGTGGCCAGTGAGCCAGCAGTCTCTGCCACAGAGCCCTTCCCACTCAGCTGGTGTCGGGCTTCTGTTGAAGTGAGAAGGGGGCCTGAGAACAGTGAATCTTCAGCAAAGGTGAGGACATGTTTGCAGAGAGCAGACTGGGTTTCCTTCCCGCAGGAGCAGTGGCCCCATTAGGCTAATTCTGCTTGTGGACTGAATGGCTGCTCTCTGGAGGGAAATTTCCTATCCCTGGGAAGCGAGTCAACTTTCCCTCCAGAACAGAGTATCTACTGGCAAAAATGAGTGCCGGGGGGATTGTGGTGCATTTGTTCATTCTGTGTGACTGCAGTAGGTGGTGGTAAGTCAATGCAGTTGTACTAACAAAAGAGAATGAAACAGAGTCCTGTCTGTCTTCAAGGGAGCCCAAGTATATAACTCTCCCGAAAGTGTAGGATGTCCTTGAAGTAAATTTTAGCTGACAGAACGCAGAAGCGGGGTGGGGGAGGGCTCCGAGTGCTACAGCGTGGGAACAGGAGCACTTGCACAGGAGCGCTCCTTTATGACAGGCCCACCCCCTGTAAAGGTAAAGAGCTGATGCGGAACCAACATGTGCAAATTCTCTTCCCCTCTGCCCTTGGCCCAAGGGTAACCGTACAAAATGGGATTAATTGGGATTATGGGGGCTTTGGCTGCTTGGCTGCTACTCAAGGATGAATGCTTAATTTATGTCTCAGTGATCTTGACTCCTGCCTGATTAAACTGGCTCACTCAGGCCATTGTTTGCCAAGGACTTTCCTTTCAAAAGAGTGGCTACAGGTGGTGCTTGTATGTGAGAGTTTTAGCTTTGATACAATACATGGCTTTAATGGATTGCTGCAATACCATCGTTCTCTCAGAAATAACTAAAAGCACAAATAAATTCAATGGGTTCTCCTCTCATCTTTCAGGGCTTTTCTTGTGATCCCAAAATGTCAACAGGTATGATTATTCAAGAATATGTAGAATGGATGTGGAATTACTACGGGAGGAAAAGAGCATTTGTTTGGGAAATAGCCACTGAGCAAAGATGTTATGATCCAGAGCACCTCACCTCCTCTTAGCAACATACTCCTGTGAACTAAACGGTGCCCTCGGCAGGCGCAGGCCTGATAGTACCGCAGAGCTGTGAAATGGGGCCACGTTCCCGCTTCCCTGTGCTGTTCCTGCAAAGTGTAAGGACTGGCTGCGGTGTTAGACAAGAGGCTCCGTCCCTGAGGTCTGTTCTAGTCAGGCCCTGCTCTGTTGTTATTGAAGAGATGGGAATGATGGGCAGCTTCTCTTCTACAGGGATTTAAATGAAGGCTGTCCACCAACCTGAACTGACATGATGGTTTTAGCCCTTTTGACTGGTTAAGTTGGTTTACAAATACATTAAGCAATTTTTTTATTTATTTATTTTTTATCAACTTGCTGTCTTCTTATGGACTCAGCCCTTGAGGTCAGTCAAAAGAGCCAGATTGTTTTGGGCTAATCTGACCTGTGGCATACTCTCGTGCTCTTTCCAGAGGCCATAAGAACATCTTCAGAAGCAAATATGCTCTTAGGCTGCATAACAAATGAAGTTTTCTGGCCAGAAGAGATGAAACTATAGTCTATGACTTTTGTGTCTAGTCAAAAATAAGTGTTGTGATTTTAATATACTAAACTAACAGGACAGAGACCTGTACATTAGCCATGTGATATTTAATTAATTTAATTAGTTGATTTAATTCTAGAAATTTGTTTCTCAATATCATACATCAAGTACAAATTACTACAGTGATTATGAGCATCTTCATTCTGTATTTCAATGGTATTATTTTTATTATACTTGGAAGATATCAAAATATACCATTATTTTTTCTAGCTTCATATAAAGCAGTTACAAAACATAATTTATTAAAGTGAAAAGTCTATCACATTATATTTTGGGAAAAGTCTAATAATAACCCAGGCGGTGTGGCTCAGTGGATTGAGCGTCATCCCATGGACTGAGAGGTACTGGTTCAGTCAGGGTACATGCCTGGGTCAATCCCCAGTAGGGGCGTGCATGAGGCAGTGCATTGATGTTCCTCTCTCACATGGATGTTTCTATCTCTCCCTTCCTCTCTCTCTAAAAAAAAAAAAACAAAAAATCAATGAAAACATATTAAAACAACAAAAAAATCCAGTGATAAGTGTTTGGGTTCAAACCCTCCTTTCAGTGAGGATTCTATAAATTTAAAAACTTTATGGAAAATGCAATTACGAGCATATTATGATGTTAATTAAAAATTACTTTAAATTTTATAACATATTATCTTCCGAAAATACTCTGATGATAAAATTTAGGATTTAATCAACTGGAGAGTAGATGATAGTAAAATTGATTGAGTAACTCAGTCTAAATTTGAAAGAGAAACAGAGATCCTAGGGAAATAGATAAATGAGAGCATATGAGTTTAGAAAGAAAATCAGTCAACTCAATCAAACAACTTAAAAGTTAGAGAGAGGGCAAAGATGTTGCTAGGATTCAGAATTCGCAGACATGAGGGATGCCATCTGTCCTGGCGTTTGATGAAGCTCCTCGTTGAAGATGCACCAAGGTAAGACAAGGTTGCTCTGAGCATGATATGAGAAAACCCCAGCAATACTGGCTGGGAAATGTCATCACTTGCCTTTCTCAGGGTGCAGTCAGGGTCTTTATTCCCCTCCTGAGTAGATCCTTTCATACCTCAGGATGTAAGGGCTGTCAGAGCCCCACAAAATTTTCCAGTTTAACTCCATCTTTTACAGACAAGGAGACTGAGGCCCAGAGTGGGGAACGAGCTTGCCTGGAGTCACACAGCAAATTATTCCCATTGCCCTTACTTGATTTACTGGGAACCCATTAACCCTATAGACACCCTTTCCAAATTTAGGAATTAAAATTATATAGCTTTCTTGTGACCCCACAGATATTGTATTCAGCATAATTACTTTGCATTTCATATTACTACTCCTATCTTTAAGCAGCTTCTCTTGATTAAAGCGCTCCTGTAATGCCGAATTCCCTGACAGTTGGAATCACATGATTATATGCATTGGTTTTCCCATCTACAAGACCAGCTGCTTGTGGGCAGGGACCAGGGTTTGGTCTTTCTTTGAATTTCTCACTCAGTAGGAACCAATGTTTATAAATGAATATGGCATGAATGGTTCTAGATACTTCAACACACAACCATTCACTGCCCAAGAAGTTCCTGCATCTCCAGTTGTTGAAAGTCAAAGGATTGGGCAGAGGCCTTGTAAGGTATTTTTTAAGAGGGTTTGATAACTATCAGAAGCTCATTCTACAAAATTTGGTTTTGAGCTCACAGTAAAGCTATGAATTTGCCTAACAGTGTCAGTAAAAAGAGGTGTGTTCTTAGAAAGTAATAAGAGGTAATAAAACTCTTGGTCAAATTAATGGATAGGTAAGTCGAAGATGCTTTGCATATAAGTTAATTTCAAAGTAAGAAATGAATAGATTTTCTTAGGTGAGGTGTTTTTGATTATTTTTGGTTTGGCTTTTTGCTTTATGAAATTTTACTGAAAAATTGAATAAAAATTTAGGCTCTGCAATCAGGCTTGGCTGAATTATTGTCCCTTCAGTGTTTCACATCCCAGCAAAGTTTGGGTCAGCAGTACATCTGGCCTCTTGCTCTCCTGGCTGTCCCCTCACATCAACATCTAAATATTTGCTAAATAAAATAATGAAGGTGCCATGTCTGCCCAAACTCCTATGGCCAGGGCAGGGGGTGAGGTGCTGAATCATGTAAACGGTGTCAGAGTCCTCAAGAACCGTACTAGGGATGTGTGAGGAGTAGGACTGTGTGTTGTTTCCAGACGAGGGACCTATTAGGAACATAAGACATCAGGCGGGAAGAGTTGGGGAATCCATCTGCAAATCTCACCTCATGCCGTCCCAAGTATTTACCTCTTTGGTCATTTAATTGATTCTGTGATTTCAGTTTTCTCCACGTTCCACCAGTAATTTCTCAGGTTATTCCTCAACAGCTCCACGACTGAGGCAGTATTGGAGTTAGTCAAGATGAGCCCAAGCTCTGGCCAGTTTGGCTTAGCAGTTGGAGCGTTGGCATGCGGACCAGAGAGTTCTGGGTTTGGTTCCCGCTAGGGGCACGTACCAAAAAAAAAAAAAGATAAGCCCAGGTTCTAGAGGCAAATTCACACTATGACCTTGGACATCTTTCTTATCCTCTCTGGGCCTCAGTTTCCTCATCTAATCATTGGTGAGTATTAATATTACTACTGCAGAGAGTTACCATGAGGACAGAACTAAATATATCAAGGCCTTTACAACAATGCTTGGCATAGTAAGCCCTCAACAAATATTAGGAAAATAAACACCATTTAAAATTTTTTTTATTTTTATTTTACTTTGAGAAGTGTGTGAATGGCTGGATATGTTGATTCCAGCCACCGGAAACAAGGCAGCCTGAAATAAAAAAATTTGATGTCCTGTATATTGGAACTTAGGCATTAATTTTGCAAGCTGAAAAACAGAATGGACCTTGAACATTAACCTAATATACCAAGAAATAAAAACACTAGTCAAAAATGTCAGGAACAGCATAAACCATAGATACTATCTTTGTGTCTTTTTAAAAATTGATCACAGCAAAATTGCTTCTTTTCATTACACATTTATGTAACTATTCTGATTTCATATAACTATACCAACTTTAATGTTTTTTTAGTATTTGCAAAATGTATGACAATCTTCAACGTGAACTGTGACTTCTAAATTTATATTTTAACTCAGCATGGGAGAAAAAAAACGATTCTTTTTTTTTTTTTTTTTTTCTCCCTGAGCTCTGACAAGACACTTGGCCCTTGACAAGCAGAGAAGGTTCTGACTGGTGATACACTCAAAAATGAGTTGATGGAGACAGAGGTTAAGTCTTTGCATTGTGGAGTTGTGGGGTTCTATTGGCTTTCCCCCAGCCTTGCCTTTTATCCTCATCTCTATTTTCGTTTGTAAGAAGCCCTCAAAAGGCAGACTAGTCATTAGTGGTTCCATGGTAGATGATTACGTTCAGTTGTTATTTTGTCTAGGCCACCGTTGAACAGCGACAAGTGCTATAGAGAGCAGAGAAAGGCAAGGTTTCAGCACAAGAAAAGCTTGCATTATAGAGAGAGAGTGTGTTTTGAAATGGGCTTATGAGAGGGCCCAAGCGCCATGCCAGCCAGGTGTAGTTGAACAACAAGGAAGAAAGCAGCTCTAACAACAAGCAGGGGCCCATCTGGGAGGAGACCTGAGTGGGGGAGGGGGAGCAGAGGGAGTACACTCTTCAAAAGTGGCTCCTTGTCAACAATTTCAATTTAAAAGATATTATGTTGAATAATGGGTTTTACGACTATGATGGATATTAGAAGAGGTGGTGTGAAGGTGGGCCATTGAACTTCCGGAGAAGGAACTCAAGGGTGGCCCCTGCTTTTTACCTCGGAGATTTTGCATCTCCCAGCCAACACTTTCACATATCACCTCCCAGCTCACCACCACCTAGAGGTTAGAAAATGCTCACACCTTTGGACAAGGGACTTAGAGGCTGAAAGAAGTTGGATGTTTTTCTGGTCTACTAGTAAGTGTGGAAAAAGCTGAGAAAGATGTGTAAGGTAATCAGCATATTAACCAGTGATTCTTGGTAGTGGTTTCTTTTTTCTTTTTAATGTCCTTTTAAAAACAATGACCTGAGGGTGCCAGCTACAACTAAAAAAGATATTTCATGTGCAGAAGACTAACTGAAGGCTTAGGTGAGAGACCAAGAATTGTTGCTAGCTGATTATTTAATAAAGTAAGCTGGTGAAGTGTAATATTTACCCCCAGGAATCAGGCATTTCTTTGTTCTGATGTCTTATGTTTCAAGAGGTGTCGTTGCTATAGAGGAGAGGAGGCAGCAGCATTAAGTGGCAAGAAGTCAGCCTGTGGCATTCCCTACCTCTAGGGGTCAGAGAGCCTAACATTGTAGATGAATTTCAAAGGGGGACAGATAATTCTGTGGCAAATATTAACGTTTGCTGTCATGCATGTTAAAAGACTGGTAATCAAATCTCATGCCTCAGAAAGCAAATGAATCATGCCAGGGGCGAGCCTTTTTTCTTCTACTCCCCCTTCGCCTATACAGGAAACATGACCGATTTGGTGAGAAGGGAAAACTCTGTTGTCTTATGATAGCACATTGAAATCACACAGCCCTCTGTGGCTCAAGACCTGGGTTGGGAGTTGGGAGGTGCAAAGATAAGGAGGTCTGGTTTCTCAGCTCTGGAATAGTGGCTGCCACCATGGAAGTCTCTCTGGACTGACAACACTTTGAGATCTGCAAGGAGAGACAAGACTTAACAACTAGCTCTCTGAGTCTGGGCAAGTCTTAGACTTTGGGTGGAGGAGATGCCGTCTGACTCTCAGAGCCCCCAGATCAACTGGAGCTCAGCCTCATTGCTGTCTCAACCACCTGAAGAAGGGGGTGGGCTGGCCATCTCTGTTCTCCTCCTCACTTCTGCCCTTTCCTTTTCACCTTTTTCTCTTTCCCTCTTCCTTACTCTGCCTTGGGAAAGAGCCTGTTTCTCTCTGCCGCCAGGTAAATGCCTCTTAGCAGCTCTACAAGACCCCAGGGCCAAGAGGTCACTATATATGAGGCACATTTTTTAAGTAATTTGTGAAAAGAGAGAGAAAGCACCTGTTATTACGCATCTCCTCCATGTGAGGTCTTAGATATGTTCTTGTACAGACATCGTTACACCCTTTTAAAAAAAAAATTTATTTTTTAGAGAGAGAGGAAGGGAGAGGATGAGAGAGATATAAATATCAATGAGGGAGGACATCAAGTGGCCGCCTCCTGTATGCCTCCCACTGGAGATTTGGCCCACAACCTGGGCATGTGCCCTGACTGGGAATCGAACCAGTGACCTCTTGGTGCATGGGTCAACGCTCAACTACTGAGCCACACCAGCCAGGCTCATTATACACTTTCAACAGTCCTGAGAAGCTAGTACCTCTCTTATTCACAAATGAGAAGAGGGGTTTATGGAGGTGACATATGTATCCAAGCTACAAAGAAACAGAGCCACAATTAGAATTCTAGTCTGAAAGCAGTTAATGTTTTCTACTCCTGTCAAAGGTAAATGTAAGGCTTTCTAACTGGCAAATACTTCACAAATTTAAGGTATTGTTATTATTTCATGAAAGAGCAAGTCAACTACAGATGAACAACTGAATTTTATCCATTTTCTCACAGATATTGTTGACTGTATTCTTTGTGTACTGTGTCAGAGACTCTGACTGCTATCAAGAACTGTCTTACAGAAAAGGTAAAACTACAAATAACCTTTTTACCCTTTCTCAAAGACTTCTGTCATTGGATTCCTTTGACTAATATGTTTTTCCATAAACTCAAGCAGTGAATCTATATTTAAATTTTTTTGTTGTTTTAGGAACACATCTATGACATAAAATGGGACACACCTGTATAGGGGGCACATTTTTCAAGTAATTGGTGAGCTGCTGTCATAAGCAGTTAAAACTAAAACACCTTTGTCAAAGCGAGTTAACAGTATATTTTGTGACATGAAATCTCTGACATATTCATGTTTGTGTGGACTCTCTCCAAACACTAAGTACTAGCTGACTCTAGCGCTTCTCTGTTGTGTGCATAAATAAATCCATTCCCTCAATGCCCTGCAGATCTTCCCTGAGCCGGGCACTCTAGTGGAGATGACCCTGGTGACCTACTCCCAAGTGCATGGGCTTTGAGCTCTAGCAAAAATAATGGATTTATTCTGGTACAGAATCAAAGAGGTGACCATCTATCACAAACCTTCACTTACAGAGGAGGATGTGGAGGGCCAGTGGGGTTAAGAGGTGTGGACAAGGTCATGGAGCTTATCAAACGGCAGAACCAATACTAGGTTGAAGGCCCCATGGCGCTCTGTCCAGTGCTTCTTATGACCAATAGTACTGTTGTAGACATGACTAGAGCTCACTAAAATTCCTGGTTTTCTTCTTCTTCCAGGTATATGGGAGAACTGGCTTGAAGTTAAGTGTGGCCATCTGACTTGCTTTGGTCAATTATATGCAGCTGGATTTATGTCATTTCTGGGCAACAGCCTTTAAAGAGACATGTTGTCATTTTCTATGCTCTCTTCCCTTGCTGTAGTAAATCCTGCAGCATTGTACTGAGACATTGACCTAAGAAGATAGTATAGTCTCTGTCAGCCTAAGAACCTAGGTGATTGTGGGATATAGAGCCTCCCAGCCTATCAGCTTCAGATATGTAGTATGAGCAAGACTTTGTTTCATAGCATAACTAGCCCATTCTGACTGTTACAGGTTCACACCATGATGGGATAGACCAAGGTGCAGGATAGTGTTCAGGACCATAGCAAAGAGTAAGGATACATCTCTCATTTAAGACTAAACTAGGGCCTCTTTTCTGTTCCCTCATGGCAATGGCACAGTAGGATCACAGATCTGGGTTCCCATCATAGCTGTCTCGATGTTCACAATGTAACCCTGAGCATATCTCTGAATCCTCCTGTATAGTAGGGATGACCATTTCAGCCAGGTAAGACTGTTGTGAGCATTCAGTTGTCTGAGTAGATTAAAATAGTCCATTCAAAAATGTTGGGGGGGGGGTGTTTGTTGGTTGATTCCACATGTAAGTCCTGTCCATGGACAAAAAACAAACAGATAAATAAAGAAAATCCTAAAACTCCTGTCTAGTCTTTTCTCAACACCTAAGGCTTCTTTGAAGGAATTATGTTGTACAGAATCTTGTAGGGCCTGGAAGCCTATAAATTTAGGCTCTTTGAAACCCAGGATCTCTTAATAGATGCAAGAAGGAATTTGAGTAGACTTTCTCAATTCCTGGTGGACACACACAACTATTATAATAAAAATAAAATGATGACACTGGAGAGGGGTGATGATTGAACAGAACTAATACATATTTCGTTTCCTCTGTTTAGGGAACGAAAATAACTGGAAGATTCTCTTTGTGATGGAAGTTTATAAAAGGTGCATTATTTGAAGTCTCAGAAGCAAGGGTTGGAGGTAGACTTCTATTTAGAACATTGTTATTAATTAACTGAACTATAAAACTGAATTCTCTAGCAAAAATTCCATGATCCAAAGAGGACTCTATGTCCATCCTCCTGAAATGTACTCAGTATTTATGAAAAATATTCCTGTCATGTTTAGGAATGCCTATTAACCTCATTAGAAAGGCAGAAGTCACCCTGGCCAGTGTGGTTCAGTTGGTTGGAGTGTCGTCCCGTATACTAAAGAGTGGCAGGTTTGCTCCCTGGTCGGACACGTGTGGAATACAGCCTTTTGATGTTCTCGCTCACTCACATTGATGTTTCTCTCCCCCCACCCTTCCCCACTCTGAAATCAGTAAACATATCTTCAGGTGAGAATTTTTTTTAAAAGATAAAATAAAACAGAAGTTTTCCTTTACCTATGGTGTCTATTTAAATGCTCATCTGTGCCATGCTTTAGAATGGGTATTTTCTTTCCTTCAGTGAGTTTTTTTTATCCATATATATTCATTTATTACTGACTATATTGTTATATAATTAAAGCTAATATGGACCATTAAAACATTTTAATTAACTTAATGGCTTTGAAGTAGAATTGCTAAGGTAAAAAGAAATTTAAGCATCTGGGATCTAGTTGAAGTCTTGGTGGAATGTATTATGTGTGTGTGGTATATATATACACATGTGTATCTATCTATCTATCTATATAGGATACACACACATACATACATGTTTGTGCACAGGCAAGGTTTACAGGGGAGATCGAGATTCTTAGAATGCCATTTGTAGCTTCCAGTTCAATTCTAAGCAGAGGAAAATGCCACAAATTTCAATCTTAACCTAATTTTATAGTTAGATGGATTTATGAAGAAAAATTGTTTAATTGTGAAAAAACATCATAGTTATTTCTAGGGGAAACAGCTGTCAAATCATTGTCTGGCCCTTTCCCACTCAAAGTTTCCTTACTTTCTCAACCCCCTTCTTTCTTCTAGCTCTATATGTTAAATAGTAGATAGCATTAGAGCAGTTTTCAGGAAAAACATCACTATCAGAAGCTCAGAATTAAAGATGGAAGTTTCTACAGTGTTAGTCTGAGTGTTTGGTTCCTAAGACTCTTTGTTTCCTGCTTAGGTGAAGATTTGACAGCATTACATGGACAGAAAATATCTTGAGAAATAGGGCTGAAGTCTTTTTGTCATGAACTCTTGAAGCCTATAGTCATATTAGATGCTATCAGATACATGGGAGAGAAAATTTTAATTCATATTAGGAACCATTTAGTCTCCTAAGTTGCAAAACCAGTGGCTTTTACACACGTTAGAACATTTCAAGGTAGAGGAGGCAGAAATCTGGCTTAAGAAATCCTGAGTCTTTTTAACCCATTTTGGACCCGATTCTTGGTAGGAGCTTCCTGGCGTGTTCCCAGCGCATCACACAACACCATTGAACAGAACTTCGCTGCTCTGTGCAGCCGGAGAGAAGAGCCCACACCCACACTGCAGAGGTCCCCACCTGGCAGGGTGTGGGGCGCCGAGAGGCCAGGCGAGGGCTGTGGCTGCAGTGCACCGGTGTGCTGGGCCAGCTCCCAGGCACATCACGAGCAGGACCAGGGGCGCGATTGCTGAGAGCAGTTCCAAGGCTGCTCCGAGACACAACTGGGCAAATCTGTGGTGTGTGGCTGTCACACATCAGGATGAGTATTAAAATGTAATTCTTGTAAACAAGAGACAATTTTGATGCATTCACAGGAGGAACTGATCCAAACACCCTAGCGAACCCATTATCCTGCACAATACAGACTGCAAATTTTAGTCAAATGAAGCTAAGCTGCCGTATTTGTCATCACAGAAACAGACCCAGGACTGGCCACAGTGTTATTTCCCCCGAGCCCCTCTAAAATATCAACAACACCAAGTTGATTGTCTGTTGGAATGGTTTAGAAATACTTTCACTTTCAGATACTGTCCATTAAAGTCCTTTACAGAGTAGATTAAGTTGGACTTGGTTGATCAAGCAAAATTGCTGATCTACTTTTAGCACTCAATTAGCCAGGGGTTATAGCTCTAAGAATATACAGACATATGGATCAGACATGGGACTTTAACCTGAACTGGGGACCCAAAAAGATTTAAAGCCAACTCTGTCTTTCCCCCAAATGTCTGAGGAAGGGTACACAGTCTGAAGGAGACTGAGCCTAGAAGCATTGGTATTTGCACAGCCCTTTCTTGTGGGCTGTGACTCAATTCTCTGGAGGAAGGTAAAAAGGACACGATGCCTATTACTAAGAAAAACACCCAGAGCTGTGGCTGAAGGGCCAGCTCTCAGGGCGTGCGGCTTGGTTTCCTGACATTGCTCTTCCTCAATCAGGTTGGACTTGGTTGATAAAGCAAATTGCTGATCATCTTCCTTCCCCCATGACAGAACAGTAGTGATAACCCTTAGCATTTGTGCAGGACTTGAATTATTTTACTAAGTGCTTTCTGGTCATTGTCTCTCTTGATTCCCACAACAAGTGCTGTTATGCAGGTAATAATCATCCAGGCCAAAGTATATGGTTTACAGAGTGAAGGAGAGTGTGTCCCCAAGACAGTAGTCACAGACAGTATCCCAGCTGGGTCCTCAGACTTTAGAGCTGTTTCTCCCTTTCAAGTCTACTTGACCATCTCAAGTCTTCATCAAACGATGTTCTCATTAAACAGTTCCACAGAGGTGGGGGAGGGGGTGAATGAAAGAAGGTGAGGGGATTAGCCAAAGATCCCTGGAAACAAACAACAGTGCAATGATGGCCAGAGGAAAGGGGGATGGGCAGGGCTGAGTGGAGGAGGCCAACATGGGGGAGAAATGGGGACATATGTAATAGTATCAACAATACACATAAAAAAATAAAAAGAATTAAAAGAATAACACAATTCTCACCCAGAGGGTGCTGGGACAAAAGCATTTCTCCATATTTTAGCATTTTTTTTTATTGGCACTTTTGCCAACTTTTCACCAACCTCTTCTCTAGAATAAAGTGAGTGGTGATGTTGATGGTGATGTTGATTCTGGGTACAAATAAGTAGACTGCTGGAGCATCCTCCGAACCATCTGACTATTGAATGTAACAACCACCTTGCCAATGAAGCACTTGCAAGGTCGCAGTGGAGTGTTGCTCATGACAGAAGGTTATCTGGGATTAGAAGGTGGTAGTTGGTCGGCCTGTATGTCAGAGAGACCCACTTTAATATGTAAAGTAATTCTATGATGAGTTGAGGGTTCCCCCCTAGTATCTTATCCATCCATCCACCACTGGGCTTAAAAGCTGTATTTGGGCCCTGGCCGGTTTGGCTCAGCGGTTGGAGCATCGGCCTGCGGTCCGGAGAGACCCGGGTTTGGTTCCCGCTAAGGGCACGTACTTCGGTTGCAGTTTGTCCCCGGCCCTAGTTGGTCGTGCGGGTGGCAGCCACTCAATGTGTCCCTTTCACATCGATGTTTCTCTCTCTCTCTCTCCCTCCCACTCTATCTGTACAAAAAATGGAGAAATGTCCTCAGGTGAGGATTAAAAAAAAAAAGCTGTATTTGGTGCTCTGCCTGATTGCAGAGTGTATCCCTTTTGGAAGAAGAGATTAGGGCAGAAAGCAGTGGTGCACTCTCTCACCCTATGGGTCTCTCCCCCTACCTTTACCCTGGCATTGCCCATGAGAGGAGGAGGAGAGGAGCTTCAGGCGAGCCCTACTCCTGGACTCACACATAGTTACAGTGTCCTTCACCCAACTTGATGCTTGACAGGCAAGCAGCTATGCTCCCCGAGGCAGACTGGGTAGAATCTACAGCACGGTTGCCTTCTAGAATGGGCTAATGCCGATCCTTAGGGCCAGAGGGCCTAGAGCCATTTCTCGGGGTTTCTGTGCTTACTTCCTCACTGCCACGAGCAGCAGCCAGCCCTTCCCTCTGCAGTTTGTCATCCTCTTGTTACCATAAAAATCACATCTCAGTTGGGGCTGCAGGGCTCAGATAAAGCACAAGCACCATGTTAAATGTTATCATGTGAAACATTATTTATTTCTTCAACACTTCATTCCAGAGCCAGGCTGTGGCTTTACACAATTCTTCTTCCGACTCCTTCTCCTTCACTCTTTTCTCCTCCCAAATCCCTTTCTCTTGCTCTCTTTCTCCTATTGACCACTTGTTAAATCTTTTTGTTTGTTTCCCCCCTTTCTCCTGGGACCCTCCGACAGGCAGGCTTGCCAGATTCATTTTCTGATCAAAGCTGTTTGATTTGGTCAATTTTGCCACATTGGAGACGTTCTCTATTACAGAGATAAATAGCTTTGGGCTAACTGTCAACGAAAACTTGTAAGCTAATAAATTATTCCAATTTCTTCCCGCGGATTTCTCTGGAGACAGCCCTAGGAAATACACTTTTTGATTAGTAAATTTCTCTGTGTGTGTGTCTGGACATTCAAATGTGTCGGCTTTGATTAGCACCATTGCTTTTCAAGTCGACGTTGGCTGAGGGGCTGTCAGTTGCAGGCAGCCCTGATGCATAATGCATCAGCTGGGCCCGGAAACAGGAGCCTCTTCCAAGGCTGGAAAGGCGGGAAAATTGCCCTAACAACCCTGCTGGCTTACTTTGCACCAAAGGGAGCTTAACTTGAAAGTCTTGACAAGACTTGCTTCGGCTTCAGTGGAAGCCACCCATGCTGGGCTGAGAGGGTTTGAAGGGACCACAAACATGGGCCTGCCAAGAACCAAAGCCACCGCTCCATCTGCCCTGGCCACCAATTCCTCCTCCCACAATTTCACCTCTGCATCCTCACCCACGCTCTCCACTCCATCATCCTGGAGTCCCTGGGCAAAGGCCACCCCCTTCCAAGCAAGCCCAGATTTCCCTCTTCCTCCCCTTGGATTCCAGTTTGCCGTTTGTCTAGTTAAGGGCTCTTGGGTTGTTATAGAAACAATATTTTGGCTATAACAAATCAATCGGTGCGTGTGAACACAAACATACAGATCATTTATCAACTGCAAAATACCCTAAATTATGACCTTTCTAAAACCTATCAGAAGGGCGAGCGAATGCATAACGTAAATTAAAGTTTGAAGGGTCAGCGGTTTTTACTTTCACTATTCATCTTTCTTTCACCTTATAGGTTTAAGAACAAGAGGGCTGTGTAATTACATTTCAATGGGGTGCAGCGGTTCATTATTCCGGGCTATACCAATCTGCTGCAACATTTCCAATGCAGTCAGGTACGTTTTAGCAGATATTAGTTGGTGTAAGCCCATACTTGCTCTTTGGGACTGATAACATCTTTTAATGCATAACAGTGCTATCATCTTAATTTAGAAAAGGCTAAAAGGGTGAGGGTTTTTCCTTAGATCAATACAGTTGTTCATATTTTATAAAGGTGGTACAGCCTGTCTGGTAATTCTTCCCAGATATTACTTGCCCTTTGCCTCTCCGTGGCTCCGTCTCTGATTACTGTTTCCCGAAGTCTCCACCATGCCATGTGCTAGCAGACAGCATTTTGTGCTCGAGCCCACTGCACTGATGGAAATGGGTAGCTTCCAACAGCAGACCTGCCGCTGCCAATGATCTGGCTCTGGCTGCGACGGTGCGATGGTGCGGAGGGCACGGGCTCCCAAGTTTGGGCTCAGCCACGAAAGGTCTGGTGGCAGCAGCCACTGTGTTCTTTCTACCTGTGACTCCAGAGGCACCTTCAGAAACTCTTGGTGGGCTCTGCTCCAGAATGTGTGGGCTTGGGGCAGGGTCAGCTGAGTCGGGTTAAGGGGACCTCTTGTATCCTGAAGAAATTCTGAAAGAAGGGAGGAAGGGAAGGGAGAGAGGGAGGGAGGGACTTATTCATTTTTATTTATTTATTTATTTATTTTTTAATCCTCACCCGAGGATATTTTTCTATTTATCTTCGGATAGAGCAGGAGGGAGGGAGAGAAAAAGAGAGAGAGAGAGAAAAAAAGAAACACTGATGTGAAAGGAACACATCAACTGGCTGTCTCCCCCACGACCCAGCCAGGGCCGGGGACAAACTGCAACCGAGGTACGTGCCCTTGTTGGAATCGAACCCTCGACTCATTCGTCCGAGGGCCAACTCGTTAACCGCTGAGCCAAACTGGGAAGGGAATATTTTTATTTTTTTAAATAGTGGTAAAACATAACATAAAATTTACCATCTTCACCATTTTTAAGTGTACAGTTTAGTAGTGTTATATATAGTCAGATTGTTATACAGCAAATCTCCACAACTTTTTCATTTTGCAAAACCCAAACTCTATACCCATTAGACCACAGCTCCGCATTGCTTCCTTCTCCCATCCCCTGGCATCCAAACTTCTGCTTTCTCTTTGTATACATGTGACTGCTCTAGGTACCTCACAGAGTAGAATCATGCAGTATTTTTTTTTTAATATGCCATTTTGGAATTGCCCATATTGAATTTTTAGAGGGAGAGAGAGAAATATCAATGTGAAAGCGATACATCTATAGCCTCCTGCACACCCCCCACTGGGGCTCGAGCCCACAACCCGGGCATGTGCCCTGACCAGGAATCAAACCGGTACCCTCAGTCCATGGGCTGATGCTCAATCCACTGAGCCATACTAGCCAGGCACTATTTGTCTTCTGGTAATGTCCTCAAGGTTCATCCAAGTATAGCATATGTCAGCATTTTTTTTTCTTTTAAGGCAGAATAATATTTCATTGTATGTATATGCTACCTTTTGTTTTCCTTTCATCTGCTGATAGACACCTGGGTTGGTTCTACCACTTGGCTATTGTGCATAATGCTGCGATAACTATAGTGTACAAATATCTCCTTGAGACTCTGCTTTAAAAAAAAAATCTCTTCACCTTTTTTCACCCAGGCCTCCAACTCCCCTCCTCACTCACAGCTGTCAGTCTGTCTATTCTATATATGTATGATTCTGTTTCTTTTCTTTTCTTTTTTTTTTTGGTTAAATTATTTTATTCATTATATCCTACCTGTAAGTAAGATCATATGGTATTTGTTTTTCTCTGACTGGCTTATTTTGCTTAGCATAATACTCTTCAGGTCCATCTATGCTGTTGCAAAAGGTAATATTTTGTTCTTTTTTATGGCCAAGTAGTATTCCATTGTGTAAATGTACCACAGCTTTTTTTATCCACTCATCTACTGATGGGCACTTGAACTACTTCCAGATCTTGGCTTGTGTCAATAATGCTGCAATGAACATAAGGGTACATATACTCTTTATAATTAGTGTTTTGGGTTTCCATGGATATATTCTCAGAAGTGGAATTGCTAGGTCAAACAGCAGTTCCATTTTTAATTTTATGAGGAAACTCCACAGTTTTCCATAGTGGCTGCACCAGTCTGCACTCCTACCAGCAGTTTACTAGGGTTCTCATTTCTCTACATCCTCACTAGCACTTGTTGTTTGTTGATTTATTGATGGTAGCCATCTGACAGGTGTGAGGTGATATCTCATTGTGGTTTTAATTTGCATCTCTTTGATGATTAGTAATGTTGAGCATCTTTTTATATGTCTGGCCATCTGTATGTCCTCTTTGGAGAAGTGTCTATTCAGATCCTTTGCCCATTTTTAAATTGGATTGTTTGTCTTCCTGGTATTGAGTTATATAAATTCCTTATATATTTTGAAATTAACCTCAGTGATCAGTGATCAAATGTATCACTGGTGAATATGTTCTCCTATTCAGTGGGTTGCTTTTCATTTTGTTGATGGTTTCCTTTGTTGTGCAGAAGCTTTTTAGTTAATATAGTCCCATTTGTTTATTTTTTCCTTTGTTTCCCTTGCCCAAGGAGATAGATCAGAAAAATTATTGCTATAAGAAATGTCTGAGATTATGACTATGTTTTCTTCTAAAATTTTTATGGTTTTGCAACTTACATTTAAGTCTTTTATCCATTTGGAATTTATTTTTATGTATGGTGTAAGTTGGTGGTCTAGTGGCATTTTTTTTTTTTTTTTTTTGCATTATCCAATTTTCCCAACACCATTTATTGAAGAAACTATCTCTAGCCCTGGCTGGTTTGGCTCAGTGGTTAGAGCATTGTCCCAAGGACCAATGAGTCTCGGGTTCAATTCTGGACAAGGGCACATGCCTCTGTTGTGGTTCGTCCCTGGCCCTGGTCAGATTGTGCAGGAGGCAACCAGTCAATGTGGCTCTATCACACTGATGTTTCTCTCTGTCTCTCTCTCTCTCCTTTCGTCCCTCCCACTCTATCTAGTGATAAATAGAAAAATATCCTTGGGTAAGAAATAAAACAAAACAAAACTATCTTTACTCCATTGTATGCTCTTGCGTCCTTTGTCAAATATTAATTGACCATAAAGGCATGGGTTTTTTCCTGGGCTCTCTGTTCTTTTCATTTGATCTATATGCCTGTTCTTATGCCAGTACCAGGCTGTTTTGATTACAATGGCTTTGTAGTATAATTTGATACCAGGTAGTGTGATACCTCCAACTTTGTTCTTCTTTCTCAAGATTGCCGAGGCTATTTGGAGTCTTTTTTTATTCTATATAAATTTTTGGAATATTTGTTCTAGATCTGTGAAATATGCCTTTTGTATTTTAATAGGAATTGCATTGAATCTGTAGATTGCTTTGGGTAGTATGGACATTTTAATGATGTTAATTCTTCCTATTCATGAACACAGTATATGTTTCCACTTATTTGTATCTTCCTCATTTTCTTTCTTTAGTATCCTGTAGTTTTCCAAATACAGGTCTTTTACCTCCTTTGTTAAATTTATTCCTAGGTACCTTATTTTTTTTGTTGTTG
>NW_023425366.1:52598307-52703307 GCF_014108415.1 Molossus molossus | reverse complement strand
TGTAGGTGCCGTGGGCAGGGTGATAGACTTGGCCTTGACAGCATGTTATCAGGACATTTCCTGAAGAGCTGGGCTGTGGCTGTGGTTTATGGATTGTCAGAGAATTGGGGAGTGGGGGTGGGGAAGACTAACAGAAACTTTAAAATTAGAACATAATCCAAATAATTCTTTATAAAATAAAAACTAAATGATCTGCATAAACTGTGATGTATAAATAGATATTTATACATTTAAACAGATTACTCATACTGATATAGACCAAGCCAATTTTTCTAACTTCCAAACAGACTTAAGGGGCTGTCCCCCAAGACTTGGACCTTCAGTACTTGGTGATATTTTGGGGGTCATTCCCTATGTATTAGCCTTGTGTACCAGCCACGGGTTGTGCCCTGACTCTGTAATAAGGGTTTGCAGTATTAGTTAACAAAGTGAAACATGAGCCTGGAATATTAAAGTTGATTATTGCAAAACCTCCATTGCCAAAATGCCCTTTAAAAATGCATTTTATGTGTTCAACATTTTTGTTTTCTTGTTTGATCTTTGTGGCATTTAAAGCAAATCATAAACAAAGAAATATTGATATGGAAACCATTTAGTACTGCGCACAGCCATTTTCATATAAGAAAAACAATTTTGAGTTTGTTTTTTAGACATCTATTCCCCCTACTGGTGATATTTATTCTTATTTGACTACCAAAAAAATAAATAAATCATGCTCAGATAATAAGAAGAGAAGAAGACGCTGCCTGAATGATTTAAATATTTCAGTGATGTGATTGCTTTTGTGACAAATTCTTAAATTCAGACTTTCAGCCTCCCCCCACCTCCCTCTAAGAAGCTAGGGTTACTTTGAAAAGTTGTCCTTTCTCCTTGAACTCTGGGGTGTATTATGTGTTGTCATCTCAGAGTCTCCTATTCGGAATGACCTTATTGATGGTGGGCTGCGGTTGCTCTAGTTCACCTGGATAGAGGAGGCAGGAGACTGAAGAAGCCAGGAACTTCTCTGTCCTCAAACACTGCTGTGTAGATTGGCCTTCTCACTTAGCAGCCAGATCGGGAAACGGTGCATTGTAAAAGGGCCCTTTGTACGGTGGTTTTATATCATGTCTGCCTCCAGTCTCTGCTTAGACATGGCTTGCACCTAGGGGACCTCTCGCCCCACCTCTTCCCCACAGCTGGGTCATTGCCCATAGGAAGCGAGAGTGCCAGGGTGCTTCGTTCCTTTGATGGAGGATGTTTAACCAGGCTAGAGCCTGAAACAGATGCATGCCTGACCGACTCTTTAGGGGAAGGACCCCTGCCTGTGTGCTTGCCCTCAGTGTGCCAAAGGTTCAGGAGAGCCAGGTCAGGGGCAGCCCACCTGCCTACCCTCAGGAGGGCTTCCTGGAGCAGCACTTACCCCAACCCCTTCCAGGCCATCAGAGCCCATTGCACCAATGACCTCAATCCTTTCTGCCTTTGAAAAAGACTGCTCCCACCTGCTGTGACTGAGCCTCTGTTTCCTCACCCACACGTGGAGGAATAATACATTTTAAGTCATCCTTCACAAGGTTGATGACAGGGCCCGAGAGTGCCACAGTTACCACGTGTAGTGAACTAGTGGCTGCCAGGGTAGCTGATGCCGGCGTGACCAGTGTAGGCTGCTCTGCAGTGGGAGGGTTGCCCCAGCCTCACCCTATGTCTGGATACTTAGCACCGGACTAAGCGAGGGAACACATTGTACCTGAAGGGAATGGGGAGGCCAAAGGCCCAGTGAGCAGATCTCATGGGATGGGGAGCGGGCCAGAGGAAAGGTGATAAGAAGAACACAAGGCCCTCGGTACTGAAGGTCTAGTCCTGGCTCTGCTACTCACTCTGTGTCTTTGAACAATTCCTCAGTTCCTTCTCTGAGCTTCAGTATTTTGTCTACAAGCTGAGGGGGTTGACGAGATGATGTCTTAAGGTTTTGCTCCTCATTAAAATTCTGGAATTCTAAGAAAGCAGAAGATGTGAGGTGTCCCCTGTCCTCTCAAGCTTGAAAAGGGAAACTTTCTACAGAGCCACAGAGAGCTCTCTTCTAACAAGATTTCAAAAATAATGTACTCCTTTAACAAGACTAATGTAATGAGCAAAGTGTTCATGAATCTGAAATAATGTATTACATTTCTTATGGCCTTTTAAAATTAAGGAAGAGGGCACGTTGAACAAAATGTACGGTGGACATTACGAACTTAAAATACTTGAGAAATTGCTCCATTAAGCTTAGTAAATATTTTCTGAACCTCTGCTCCATGCCAGGCACAGTGCTAGGCATTAGGGGCCAGAATGAATAAGACAGTTCTTGCCCTTTGAAGAAATCAAGGTGTAGTGCGGACACACCAACATATACAGAGGTTGTTTCAAAATGCTGTGATAAGGGCAGTGACAGAGATGTGCCCAGGATGTCATGGGGCCCAACCCAGCCTGAGGAGCATCCTATAAAGGCATCTTATGGGAAGTGATAACGGAACTGAATTTGAGAGAAGTACTTCAGGCCTTTTTGCTGAACCCAAAGTTCTACAAGGCTTTCCAGTTTTAGCACAGTTTTTACCTCTATTGTTAAGGTGAGAATTTATTGGGTATTTTTTTTTTCTAGAAGAGAGAATACTATTGACCAGCAACCCATGAGGACTTTTGAGAGCAGGGCAGGGGGTCAGACTGTCTTAGCTAATTTATTGCCATTTCTTCTATACATTGGTATAGGTTTGGGTTCAAGTAAAATCTTCAGGCTCAGATTTTAATTGATCTAAAATATACTCCACTGACAGAAAGGCTGGTTTAAGATCATTCTAATCAGGTATGGTTTTCAGGCCTTGGCCCTACTCCCTGAACTCGACCAGCCATTTCACCAAGGTGCCCAGTAACCTCCTCGAAGCTCGTAGCTATGGCAGGTGAGAATGGAGGGAAGAGAGAAACTGCACAGCAACGCTAGGCAGGGTTAGAGAGCCTGAGGTCTTCACTAAGCTCTATTCAATGTCTTAAATCTGCACTTGGTGTGTTCCCCATGAGGTGCCTTAAATGTAGAGTCTCCAGTTGAAATAAGACTTACTTTTTAAAAAAAGAACAAGCCCAGCCAGTGTGGCTCAGTGGATTGAGTGCCGTCCCATTACCTGGAGGTCCCAGTTCGATTCCCAGTCAGGACACACGCCCAGGTTTCGGGCTCAGTCCCCAGTGGGGGGCATGCAGGAGGCAGCCAATCGATGTTTCTCTCATCAATGTTTCTATCTCTCTCTCCCTCTCCCTCTCTAAAAATCAATAAAACATATTTTAAAAATAAAAACAAAACAAAACTTTAAGAAAATGCTACTCACTATAGAGCCACTATGTTTACATATTCAACAGACACCAATATTTTCCTTTCCATGTTTTGCAAGACAGGTAATGTGTTAATGTCATTGGGGTTGTCAAGAGAGAAGACCTTGTCTGTTCCAAAGAAGAATCTACAACAGAGCACTGAAGGGATGGATTGTGAGCTCCTAGAAGAAACTGGCCTAATTGCAGGACAAATTGCAACAAACAAAAAACATTTTATTGGACAGAATTTTGATAGGCCTAATAAATATGTAATTAGGGAGGGATTGTTTTTTATTGTATCCCGTGGACAAGAGAAAACAATGAGTGTGATGCCAGGACGATTAGGTGGATTTGTAACCAGTTAAATGACTATCCTGAAAGGGTGCAGATTTGGATGCATGTCATCTTGGAAGGAGTTTGTAGTGTTAAGCCCTAGGGAGCAGCTGTTTTGGAACAAGACAAATAGGAAAGAGTATAAGAGAGAAAGAAAGAAAATACAGAGGGAGGAAAGGGAGTGAGGGCTAGTTAGCCACAGGGCTCTCACCATAACCCAGTCCTGTTTAGCATTTATATCAACTTGGAAGGTGATAGAGAGAGCATGATCAACACATTTGCAGATAATGCCAATCAGGATGAGAAGTGGGATGCAACAAGTCCTTGCCAAAAATGAGATAATGGGCTAAATGTAACAAGATGAAGCATAACTGGGATGAATGCAAGTTTTTACCCATGAGTCCAAAAATCAATTGTGCAAGTTAAGACAAGAGAGGCATGAATTAGCCACAGCACTTACCAAACAGATAACAATCCCCTAGACAAAGGGTTTGAATTTACTGTAAATTCATTGGCAGTGGGACCAAATAATCTAATGGGATCTTAGGCTAAAATAAAGAAGCTGAAGGTTTTCCTTTACTCTGAACTATTCAGACCACATCTGGAAAATCCTGCCCACTTCTGGATCTTATGTTTCAAGAAGGATGTAGACAAACTGGACTGTGTCCAGTGGAATGACCAGGATAGTGAAAACCCTAATGTCTTCCTCGGGAAGAGAAGACAGGAAGGATGCAAGTGCTGACTTCAAATGCTTGAAGGGGAATTAGATTTGGATGAGAGACAAATCTGGGACTGCTACAAGAAAGAACTTTCTTACAAAACTGATAAAAGTTAAAATAGGCCGCCTTGGGAATAAGTGATGTTCCCATCCACTGGAAGTGCTTGAACCCAGGCTGAGGACTGCCACATATACATATGGGGGGTTGCCAAGACATAATACCTTCCATGAATGAGATAAAAATCCAAGCCCAACAAGACATATGCAGTCCGAGATATGTGAAAAATAGGGCCGTAGAAGAGAGGTACAACTTCTGCGGCTCAGCGAAAACGAATTCTAACCAGCGAAGCAGAGGGAAGGGCAGTGCCGTGGCCTCTGGCTGGGGAAGTCCCTGGGTGTGTCCGGATGGTTACAGTCTGGTGGGAGGTGACACTGAGAGAGAGGTAGACTGGGGCTGTATTGTCAGGACCTTGGGTGTTATGACAAGGAGTTTGCTCTCTCTCTAGGAAGAAGGAGGGAGGAAACTGGCAAAGACTACTTCAAATAGACATTTTAGACAATGATTCTTTGACAGAGAAGATGGACCAGTCTCCAGAAACTAGTGACAAGGAGACTGATGAGACATTTCCATCTCTGAGAGTCTTGAGTTCATGAATTAGTATTAAATGTGAACTTGTTTTTGGTTTTTTTTTGTATAAAAATAATGTTGTTAAGGGGTCTAGTAACAAGACGAAAGCTCTATGTTTATGCAGAAAAAAATTATTTATCTTTGTCAATAAAAATGAGCAGAACAGGTCTGGTTACATCTAGCTGTGTGATCCCAGGTCATAACGGCCTGGCCCAGGACAGAGTCAGAACTGACCAGGAATATTTTCCACAAAGAGGAGGAACAGTGAGCTGCCGAACACAACCCTTCAGCTCTGGACAAATAAATCTGCTTGAACATCAGATTAATTCAAACAGAGAATTAGAGAGAAATTGAGAGAAAGCCTTTCAGCCCCTGAAACTCTCAAACACACTAAAAGCTGAGGAAAAGAAAAGCTGCTTCTGACGTCAGAAGCTGGCCTGGCACTCACTGCTAGGCCTTGGTAATCTCCTGCGGAACACAGACAATTTCACAGAGTACCAGCACCAGACAAGGCCACTCGGTGACCATGATGGATCTAAACAAAACAAAGCCTCCCCTTAATCACATCTGAACGAAAACAATAACAAGAACATTGTCCCGACCACAGAAATGACCAAACATTCCCCTAACTGGCTAATGGGGGTGACTGCTGGTCCACTCTTCTCATCTTCTAGATGAGATGTGTTAAGATACCCAGTCCAAGGTTTATCCCACTTCCTGACAGTATACAACACAAGCCGAGCCCCGCTTCCTCAAACCCTCCCCCAAATCACTGAACACAAATCCAGATCCTTTAACAAGTCCTTTTTAACTCCTCTTACTAAGATGCCTCATGGTTCACCACAGCGTATGTTCTCTTTTGTTGCTTTATGTGATCAAAGACATTTGATCCTGGTGGTCTTTGATTGGAGGGTATTGACACACCATTACATTATATTTTATCCCTAGCTTTCTTCTCAGGGTGCAAACTATCCCTGAGGTTTTCAGGTAGAATATCATATACCACTAGGAATGGTGGGCTAGTCCGTGTTCTGTTTCATATCCAAGACCTGGGCTGTACACTTTGTCCACCTTATGTCCCAAGAACCGGCTCGAATGTTACCAGCTTCTATGAAGATTTCTAGTATCTCTTTCTTGAAATGGTCTATCCTCTGAGACCGCCCCCCACCCCCCAACAATAATAGTAACCTCCTTCGGCAAATGTTCAGTTTTACAAGTATTTTTAAGCACTCCCCAGATTTTGTAAACTTATTAAAAGCAAGTATTCTTATTCATCATTGTATGCTTAGTGTCTAACATAGCCGTAAATAAAAAGTGTTCAGTGAAATTTCATTAAGTGAACAAATGATCAAATGAATGAATGAAATGTTAGTCTTTGAAGGGACCTAAACAGTTATCTAGCCCAGGGTTAGATAACTCAAATGCCCAGCGGGGCTCAGCAGGTGATCGACAGGGAGGGGCCTGAGGCACCCGGCAGTATCTGCCCCGTCAGTCCCACTGAGTGGTAGTCAGGAAGGAATGCAGGTTCACTGTTGCAGGGATTTTCTGATTTTTAAACAAAAAACAGATATATCTCAACTTTTCAATGTTTCAAAATATCACGTGGGCCTAATATATCTGTGGACCAGATTTAGTTTCTCGGCTGCCAATTTGTGACTTCTGATCTTTGCCAACTACTAATTATACATATAAGGACACTGTGGTCCAGAGAGACAGGGACATGACTGAGGTCACCCAGTGGCAGAACAGACTCAAACCCAGGTTTTAAGTATCACGATCCAAATTAGTATCAACTAATCATGTTCTGGGCGTGGGCACTCACACCTTACGCTCCTATTCAAGCCAAATTGCAGGTGTTGGAGGTGAGGGAAAACATGAGTAAACATCTTATGGAAATCTATGCCCAGCTGGTGTGGCTCAGTGGATTGAGTATCATCCCATGGACTGGGAGGTCCCAACTGGATTCCTGGTCGGGGAACATGCCCCGGTTGCCAGCTCAGTCCCCAGTAGGGGGCATGCAGGAGGCAGCCAATCCATGTTTCTCTCTCTCTCTTTCTTCTTCTCTCTCTCTCTCTAAAAAAAAATCACATGGGATCTAGACTGCTGATGGTTCCGTATGCCATGTAATATTTTTAAGCAAGTTCTAACATTTGCTTCCCTTTCCCAATATTGTGTCTGATTCCTTTTGAGTAACAAATTCAATTTATTTATATATATGTATACATATATATTTAATTTACACTGTATTTCTATCAATGTAGTACATATAACTGTATAAAATGTCAAATTGGGGAAACAATATGGTGTTTCCTCAAAAAATTAAAAATAAAACTGCCATTTGACCTAGTGATCCCAGTTCTTGGATATTTCCTAAGAAGCCTGAAACACCAATCAGAAAAAATATATATGCACCCCTATGTTCATAGCAGCACTATTTACAATAGCTGAGATCTGGAAACAGCCTAAGAACCCATCAGTAGATGAGTGGATAAAAAAGCTGTGGTACATATACACAATGGAATACTATGCAGCTGTAAGAAAGAAAGATCTTTTATCCTTTGAGAAGACATGGAGGATCCTGAAAAGTATTATGCTGAGCAAAATAAGCCAGTCAGAGAAGACAAGTACCACATGATCTCACTTATTTGTGAAACATAATGAACAAAATAAGCTGTCGACCAAAAGAGACCCAGAGAATCATGGAAGTAGGGAACAGACTGACAAACCTGGGGGTGGGGGGTGGGGGTGGGGAGGAGTGGGAAGAGATAAACCAAAGAACTTATATGCATATATGCACAACCAATCAACAGGAACATTAGGCTGGGGAAGGTAGGAGTAGGGTGGGAGTGGGAAGGAGGGAGGTCAGTGGGAGGAAAAGGGGGACATCTGTAATACTTTCAACAATAAAAAGTTAAATAATAATAATAAAATGTCAAATTGTACAACAAACCTTATAATGACAACTAGCAGTCCTCAGCCCCATACCTCACCTCTTTGATCCTATTCCCCAAATGCAGTTACTTCCATTCTTTTAGCTGATGATAGGCCTTGCTGAAAAGTCTTTTTAAATGCATGATTCTTGCATTTCAATCTGAAAACATATGCCCTTCTACTCTAGGAAATTTTTCTTGTTGCATATATTTGATGATTTTATTTTTATGTTTCTCTTTTATCAACTTCTAAAATTCCTATTGGTTGTTCTAATTTTCTTTTCTTTATTATCTTCCATCTCCTTTTTTATCTATTTTCTTGGCAATTTCCTCAACTGTGTAATACAGCCCTTCTGTTGTATCTTTGACTTCCGCTCTTATACTTGTGAACTCCCAAAGTTTTTTCTCATTCTCTGAACGTTCTCTCTTGAATGTCCTCCTGGTCTTGTTCTGTGGCTTCAGTGTTGTCTCATATCTCCTCGTTGATTTGTTTATTTTGTTTTAAGTTGCTTATGCTCTGGTCTATTTTCTCTGAGTTCCTTTTTATTCAGCGTGTTTGTTTCAAGCTCTGCTTGTTCCATTGACAACTTCCCTCAGATGTCTAGTGGGCTTTGGTCGTCTAATTATAATTAAAAGTGAGGTGGTAGAATAAATAAATAAGCAAGGAAAGCACTACAATGATGTGTTGTGTGCAAGGTGGGGCTTTTTGGCTGGGGGGGGCTTTACTGTACAACAATCAAGTGGGGAACCAGCGTTGTTCTTAGGGGATCTCCAGTGGTCAATGTCTTTATGAGAAGAATCCTTCAGATTCTTCCTGAAAGGAAAAAATGCTGGTTCCCATTTTCTGAGAGCAAACTAGAAGTATAGTGGAAGAGGGTTTAGAAACTCACCATCCAGTACGTAGATGTTCACTTCATTCTCCTGTTTCTCACATTCTGCCTTCTCTTTACCCCAACTGATGTCCCCAAATTATTTCTGGTTCAGCATCTCTAAAGGGAAAGTCGCTAATCTACTTCTAGGGAGATAGATTTAGAGAGATTTTTTTTTTTTCCCTTCCTTTTTCTGTTGTTCAGGTAGAGTGGAAGGGAGAGAGAGAGAAACATCGACGTAAAAGAGACACATCGAGTGGTTGCCACCTGCACAACCAACCAGGGCTGGGGACAAATTGCAACCGAGGCACGCGCCCTTAGCGGGAACCAAACCCGGGTCTCTCTGGACCGCAGGCCGGTGCTCTAACTGCTGAGCCAAACTGGCCAGGTCTAGAGAGGTGTCTTTATCTCTGAAAGACTCTCCCACTCCTCCGGTCTGCAGTTTTCAGTCCCTCCCCACACTACCACCTGTAGAGGTGCTTGAGCTGCTTGGTCCTTACTGACGTTCCCCAGTGCAGGCTCAAGTGTCAGCTTGTTGGGGGTCTGCAAAGTCAGTTACTCCTTGTACTTTTACATTCTAGCTTCCAAGATTTTGTTTACCTTTCTCCTCTGCCATTACCTCCTTTCTGCCTTTTGGATTGGTGCCTTCTTTATTCATTTTCGAGGGTCTTCAATGGAGAGCAGAGACCAATACGTATGTAACTGGTAGTTTCCCTAGGAAATTTAGATTTTATTTTTCATATCTGTTAGTCTGAGACTCATCTTGGCTAGGCAGGAACATGGACATTGATCAACCTGGCCCATTCCCTGTTTTTAACAAGCAGCCTTATTGATGCATCTACAGACACAAAAGTATCCTTTGGCTCTTCTTGTTGAACATCACTCATATGGAGAACTATCAGTTCTACCTGTGATGGGCCTACGCCAATACTGAACAAGTGATGTTCTAACACTTATTGTATTTCCCAATGTTATGAAAAGGCTAATGTGTCAACAGTTTGAATATTTTAAACCTATTACCCTTTCAGTTCTGTGACAATTCATAGCTGAATTCCACCTTTGTAATCTGTGCAGTTATATTTACATGAGCATAATGTTACTTTGCAGTGCATTATAAGGGAGTCCTTTAACATTCTGTATGAAGTCAGTGTCTATTATTGTCAATAATAATAGCTGTATGGTATATGTCACCAGATTTGGCCCATGATAAAGAAATTTGACATTGACAATTATGACATTTGCGGTGGGGATGGTGGCACAGTAGTGGAGATATGGGGTTGATGACAGTGATCAGGGTGACAGGACTAAGCAGCAATTTGAGAACTTTTAAAATTTAATTAAGTTCCCTGTATTTACTTATTATTCTTTGGCTTCTTATTATGCAACTATACCATCTGGGATAAGCCACAACAAATAAAGTTATGTCCACAACTCTGGGTGCCCACTCGTGGGCCTATCCATGGCTCTAAGAGTTCTTACAGAGCCAGACATTAGGAAGAGACCGCAGCTGTTTTTCACAGTGGCCCTTCCACTCTACAGAAGGACAAGGTTTTACTCATGCGACTAAAAGTGACAATTATACGACTACAATCATGCCCACCTATTAATTAATTACTGTCTATGTTCCAAGGCATAGTACTGGGGGACACAAAGGAATGACAGATTTTTATTCTCCAAAAATGTACTAACAATACTAAGCCGTATAGGGTGAGCATCCAATGGACATGATCAGTTTAAAAGGTGCAGAATTCAGAATAAGCAATGACTGGATTGGGGTGATCTTTTTGCACTTTGTATCTCAGTCATAGGTAGGATTTTTTACATGGCATAGTTATTTGCCTACTACATGGTTTTTTGTTTGTTTATTTTTCATTGAAGGCATGGGGCCTGGTCTACACATATTTGTTTCCCCAGTGCTTGGCACATTCAATAAATATTTATTAAATGAGTGATGAGTTAATTCATGAAGGGGTGGGGATTAGGCTGGATCTCTAATAACATACAGGAAACAGGCAAGTGAAGGTAGGAGAGCGCTCCTGGTTGAAGTATACAAAGGGTGTTCTCAAACAAATATCGCTGGAGTACAGGTCTCCATGGGTGAGCAATGAAAAGTAAGTGTGGACGTGGAGGCTGGAGTTAGACTGGAAAGACTTGAAAACCGGTTTGCAGAGTTTGGTCTGTTAGGAACAGGTGAGCTATTGAAGTATTTTGTACGGGAGAGGGATTTGACGAGAGTAGAACATTAGGAATATTCACTTGTCTGCCCCAAGCAGAATGAACTGGCTGAGGAAGAAATTAGTGCCAGAAAGGACAGTTAGGAAGCTACTGCAATAGTCCGAGTGGGAAATACAGATGGCCTGGATAGAGTGATTGGTGGTAGGAAAGGAGAGAAAGAAACAGATGCAATGAAAGAAAATATATAAGAATAATGTATTAAAATTAAAATTCTAAAAAACATTCTATAGATAAACCAGGTTAGGAGTATTTATTTCACCATTTTCCAGTAGTTTTTATAGTATGAATACTTGTTCTGAGCACACATTTGACTGAAAATTAGAGAGCTGTGAGGGGGATAAATGAATGCTTTGACCCAACACATTCAGGGTAAGGGACCAGGAGCCAGATTCCCACGGTGGGATTGCTGTAGGTTTTCTCCCTTTAGCCTCTCCTCCTCTGCCTGAGAGCGAGCCTATGAACTTCAGGCAACTTGATTTTCCCCAGGGAACTAAAGACCACACTGGATCATGGGATGGGGATTGGACATAGGAGGGCAACCATTTCCTGCAGTTCTGTAAACCACTGAATCCTCTTCCTTATGGATTTAATCAGTTCTAATACTTGGGCAACAATTTTCAGCCCTAAACCTTATGAATTGATCCTGAACTATGCAGAATTATGGCAAGGAGTATTTCCTGGGCAGGACGCTGGGGAAGGGAAGGGAACAGAAAAAACTGGTTTTGATCCGAAGGAACTTTTTTTCCCCCCCTAGAGATGTAAAAGAACTTGAGTGGTCATTTTTTTTTAATCCCAATTTTCATAACATTTTTACTGTGGATGGCAAAATGATTAGCATTCTAGACTATAACCATCCTGAATAAGCTTTTGCAGTGGGGACACTATCATATGCATAATAAGCACAGCCACTTATAAAGACATAGTCACCTTAAAAATAAGACATAAGTGTAACACTGACATCTTAATAGTGACACCAAAATCTTCTTTGATTAATTTTGTTTTTAAAAATGAACCCACAAAACAGTGCAAATACTAACACTATGTCTTGGACCTATGCTTGAAGCAGATTCTGTATCTTCAATTTGATATTCTTTTGTGTTCCTTATTTACCTTAATGATCAGGGGTGGCCTTAAATTTCAGCACCTAACTGGTGCTTTATAAACAACTTAAATAAATAATATCTATAATCCCCAAATTTAACACAAAGCATTGTTAAATAAATAAAGGAACAAACCATTATCCTTTGTATTTGAAGATGACTCCACTCATGGTGATCATTGATCCTGTGTGATCACCAAGCTAAAAGGAAATGGGAATGACCTGCTTCTTTCCACACTGTAATCAAAGGAGGTCTGGGATAACTTTCAACCCTGCTCCCAAGATCCTTCTTTACATTTTAGCTTAATAATGCCACAGCAATACTATGATAATGATGATGATGATGATTGATGATGATGATATCAACAATAATACAATATTGGAAACGTAATAAGGAATATTCCTCTTAATGTTTTATTAAAACACTGTGAGGTAGGCAAGGGTATCATTAGCCCTATATTCTGATCACTGGACACCAAGGTCATCTATTTCCAAGAATATTTAAATTAAAATTGAAAAGGGTCTATTTAATTCCTCTTAAATATTAGTAAAATAATATTTTTGCATTGTTCCTATTTGATTTTAAGTAACTAATTGGTTTACCCACCCCCCACCCAAATGATACCTTTCCATCCATGAAAAACCAAACCAAAAACACAGCTCCCATTTTCCCATTCGTTTTTTATAGGGATTTTTAATGGTGATTTTATTCCAAACCCTGAACAAACATAAATACTGCATTAAAGGAAGATGAATTTATTTTGACCTTTACCGAAAATGCACTGTGAAACAAAGCACTTAAGCATTTATAGCCTGTTAGACACTCACATTACCCACTTCCATGTAGATAAGAAAGTCCTTCCCAGCAAAAGTAATGTTCGCAAGTAGAGCAGTTTTACAGAGCACTTAACTGCAAAGCTAGATATCATGTTCTCCACTATGAGTCTGTTTGGGGTGGTTTTATGTATCCAAGATCTATAGAAATTAAGGGAGAATCTAAACTGTTACATTCAAGGAACATAAAGGATGACATTTTTTATGGGTTTTGATGAAAATGCAGGATATTTGCAACAAATCACTTGGGAAAACCCATTATTTATATTACAAAGGAAATGGAGTGTTTGAGGGTTCTGTTTTAATTCTCTTTTTAAATGGTGTCTACTATTTCCCTCCTGCAAAAAAAAAAAAAAAAAATTGGTGGCATTGTTCTAATACTTTTTTGTTAAAAGTGAATTTTAATTCTACTTATAATTACTGACATACCTTATCCCCTTAAACAAAAACACCCTCTCTTTGAATTAACAGAAATAAGTATTTTTTGTGCTTTTTTTTTTTTTTGCAATGATCTTTTTCCTTTAGTCATAAGACTCTGACTGCAGAGTTATTTCCTCCATCCAGATTCTTGTGTCAGAGAGTTGAGATGTTAAACCGCAGCAACCATGAAACTTTAAAATCCCTGATGCATGATGAATGGGTGCTGGGCAAAGCAGCTTAAAATCTATGCTTTTGCTTCTCTTTAAACACTTTAAATTGACAGCACCATAGATCAAACATTTTTACTGAGAGGAGAAGCTTTGGCAATTTAACTTAAACAAGTGCACAGTTACCATCATCTCAAGACCTCACCCCTCCACAATTACCCCTTCCACCTAGCGGATTGAGTACATTTCTCATTGAGCGCGCGCGCGCGCGCGTGCGTGCGTGCGTGTGTGTGTGTGTGTGTGTGTGTGTGTTCGCGCGCGCGCGCACGCGCAGTTATACTACAGGGTAGCTTCTAGTAACTAGGCTGGTATAACACCGCGCATAACTTCCCCCACCGACCCGCATCCCACCCATCCCCACATCTCCGGGGTGAATCGGGGCCTCTATCGGTGACTGGACCCGCTGTGGAGCATGCGCTAAGGTCGCGCCTCCGCCCAGGAGGACCGCAGCCTGCCCCCTACCCATCTCTTCTCTTCCTCCTCCTCCTCCTCTCTCCCTCCCCACCCCCTCCTGGAGCTGCGAAGTTGGCGCGCTGCCCATTCAGGCGTTGAGCGTCAGCTCCTCAGGGATCAGCAGGCAAAGTCACAGTCTGCACAAACAGAGCTTTCAAATTCATAAAATTCATAGGATTTTTCACAAATGAATGAACACAATTTTCTACCAATTTCCTCATTATGCAAATATGCAAAATATCAAATTTAGGCCAATTAGGGTCCTCCACAGTCCCAAATTCACCCGTTTAAGCCATAATTGCAGAAACTATCAAATAATTACGGTCGCTAATTGGAAATATTTGTGACAGATACAACAAATTCTTGCACAAATTACATTTCATTCGAGGAACCACTGCGCGCCACTGAAATTTTATCGAAGTCTAATTTAACTTACATAATGAGTTGAATTGAGTACTTGTTATCAAATTTGAGCAATTCATAGCCCCGTAATGTGGAATGATCAAATAAATTAAAAGGGAATTTATTCAATATTTTGTTGTGATCCTTTTCTCGGAACCATTGCTATTTTGTAGGGAATTTCCTCCTCCCGCGGCCGGGGCGGGTGCCTAGTGTCACGCAAGCCCCGGCTGTGCCTGCCGCGCGGCGGCGGCGCGAAGAGGCAGTGGGTGACCCGAAGTCGAGCCCCTGCCTGGGCCGGCCGCAGCCTCCGCTCCGCGAGCAGCCAAAGCCAACGCCGGCCTGGTGTTCAACTCAGCAAGCGCAGAGCCGTCGGAGGCCTGCTCGCTCCCTTTGCTTTGTTTTATTTAATTGGGTGAAGGGGTCAGCGAATACTTCCGGGTGAAGTGAGGGGAGTCCTAGAAAGGATCTGATTTCTGGAAGTGTAAACACACGCGCGCGCGCGCACCCTTGCACAAGCACACCGCACACGGACGGACACACTACACCCAGCACACACATGCACACTCACACCATACCCGCACACGCCACATAGACACTTCATCGTATGCGCACACGCCACATACAGGCACACACACTCTCTTACACACCCACCACACAGACACCATCCGACACAAGCGCGCGCGCACACACGGGGCTGACCCTTCCAAGGGCAGGCCTGAGCAAGCCTCGCCCAGGCCAGGTGGGTGTAAAACCCAACCCCACTGCAGGAGAGCAGAAGCGTGCTCCCTCGGAGTTCCTCTCTTTCCCACCTTCCCGCCAAAGGTTAACTGCTGGGTACGGGTCCCGCGACGGTGGCGTGTGCACCTGTCGTACAGGCAGTCACACATGCACTCCGGATGGGGGAACGCGTGCCTGTGCTCCCTGGCCTTTGTGTGTATCCTAAGAATGGGTAAAACCTGGGGTAATTTCGTGTAAATTTAACTGAAAGTTTCCCCAACACACGAATCCACGCAAACCCTCTGCAGGCGTGTCTCGCGTGTGGGCACAAACACAGGCGTCGCTGTGATCACCTCTCCCGAAGGTCAGCCTCGTGGACAGGGCATTCGTTTTCCCTTTGCACAGTCGCGCATACACACATTCACCAGCACATTTTTTTCCAACTGCCTTGTGGCCTCGTTGGCGGATTATAAATGTCTCCTTCTCCCTGTGATTTGTTTAATCCGTGGAAATGGTGCTGGTCCTATGTAAACAAGCCAAGTGCGGAATGAAGGCAGTCACCCATGCGTGGCAAGCCTGCCTATTTGTCAGAAAACCTTCATAAATACTGAGCCGGGGCTGGGCAAGGATGTGATGTCTCCATTTTTGCCAGGAAAGGGCACGAGGAAGACAAAGCGAGGCACAGCAGCGTGTAACCTTTAAGGGACAGATAGTCTGGGAGTCCAGAGGCCGGGGATGCTCCCGGGCTAATTCAGCTCGGGAGGATGACTGATGTGGGGCCGGCTACAGGCCAGGAGTCTGCTGGGCGGGAGGAGACAAGGCCCCGGCATTTTTATGCCCGGGAGCACACAGCCCTGAGCCACATAACCTGAGGCTGGGCAGGCAAGATGGAGGCGTTAGTATCCGGATCGAGTTGCCCATTTAGGAATGAATCCCAGATACCTGCATATCTCCAGGGACAACCACCCCTCCTTGTAAACCTTTCTGAATATTTTATGTCCAACTTTACATAGTTTGATTCAAAACAGTACCTGGTGCAGGTAGCATGGGACAGAGCAGCAGACTCATCTCTCAGTTTGTCAAAGCACCCAGCAGTGACCTGTCCAAACAGTCCAATCTGGTCCAGTCCCTGCTCCCAAACCCGTGCTTTCTTTTTATTTCATTCTCTTTTTTTAAAAAAAGAACAATGCATATGTGGCTAATTAAACACTCCTAACAAAAGCAGTAATTACTGCCTGTAATTATCATGGTCCTTATTTAGAAAAAATGTGAGAAAATGTCGAGTATTAAAACATGAAAGCAGCTATTAATCAAACCTTTACACCTTCTTTAACTCAGGCGTAATGGTGGGTATTATCATAAATCTACTCTGATAGTAACACAAGAATAATGAGTTCAGTAATGATAGCGATGATGATCATAATGATTTTAACCAACAAAGAATGGTGTAGATTTATTGCTAATAATGTGGTACAGGAACCTCTTTCATTAAAATTACCTAAGTGTGTTCTCCTTGCTGGGGTAGCCTGAGTGTAAATGGTGTGAGTGTGTGTGTGTGTGTGTGTGCTGCCACCTTCCCCTGTAGCTAAAGATCAACGCTGATTGTTTATGGGGCATGACTTCCCTCTCGAATGCTTATATCTGAGTCCCTATTTGGCTTCAGGGTCTTCCCTCCTCCATTTGAAGAATCTAGAACACCCGGAGACTTGTTAACTGGGTGATACCCACTCCAAAAAGAGGGCTGGGATAGTTTGAGGTGAATATGGAAACCCAAGGCTTGGGAAGAAAGCCTATTTTGAGGGGCAGGCCTCCTCCTTCTCCATCCCACCAATCTCCTCACTTCCGTATACTCTCCAGAGAAGGTCCCTGTTGGGGAATGGAGGATGACCTTGGGCAAGGGCAGCCCCTCTAGATCAGTCTCAGCAGAGGGGCCTGGTTGGTTTGGGGCTTTGATTGACACAGTGGAAAGGGAGGAAGATAGGTATTCTACTCCTTAAGTCTTGACTTTCCTTCCAAAGCATAGCAAAGGGCTTGGACTTCAGGAGGCCACTGAGATTGTGAAGGTAAAGAGAGCTTAGAGACCTTAGTCTTTCAGGAGAGTAAATGCCTCAGGGACTAGCCAGATGGAAAATACAATAAACAAAAGGAATTTTTAGATCACCTGACCATGTCCTTGTTTTTTTTTTCCATGAAATTAACTTGGTTTTTGTCCTTTGCAAACGTTCTCAAAATTCTCAGTGGAGACTCATATTTTAAAGTAAACTATAGGCCCTGGCTGGTTTGGCTCAGCGGTTAGAGCATCGGCCTGCGGTCTGGAGAGACCCGGGTTCGGTTCCCACTAAGGGCACGTACCTCGGTTGCAGTTTGTCCCTGGCCCTGGTTGGTTGTGCGGATGACAACCACTCGATGTGTCCCTTTCAAGTCCATGTTCCTCTCTCTTCCTCCCACTCTACCTGAACAAAAAATAGAAAAATGTCCTCGGGTGAGGATGATAAAATAATAAATAAAGTGTAGTTAAAAAAAAAGATGTTGCTCTTTGGACATATTTCTCCACTTCAGTGAAGGGTAAAACTTCAGGAGTTTAAACTCTAAAACCTAATTCTGCCCCTCAATTTTCAGTCCTAAGCTAATTCTCCAAAGCAAATCCTAAATTCTATGAAAGTTTATAAAAAGGAGACTCTGAAAGTTTGAACTCCTGGATACCAGTCAGAAAACATAAGTAACTACCCTTCCTGAAGTCCCTAACCAGGAAAAAAGTAAATGCAACTGCGCTCAAAACCTGTAGATATACTTAGTGGTTTTCATACACTAATCTGATTATAGTTTCCTAATGCCAGCCTTTTCAATTAACTGTAAAATTCTGACAGTTATGGAGTATGGAATGCAGTGGTGACATAATTAGAACTTATACATAATAAATAATACATCTGTGGTATTTTAACCTCCACTACCAGTTATGAGATCAGTGTGTGGGCCAATTAACTACAGGGGCTTTAAAAAAAAAAAAAAAAAAAAAAACTAAGGCACTATAAACACACTGGTTTTAAATGTCCTAATTAGTAACTTGCTCATTAATTAACTTTCTGATTAATTGTGTAGCAATCTAATTTGTAGATGAGCCACTTAAAGAGTGATACCTTGTAATTCTTTCTTCTGTCTTTAAAATTCCCCCGTAAAATGTGATTTTGTATCCAGCTGGCCTCTTAGTTGTAGAAATTTTCTGCTTAGAAGATGCTGTGAGTTTAGACTACAACTAAATTTCACTTAATACTTCCCTATCTGAACTGGACATGTTGGCTGAAGGCAGAGGGTTGGGTTGAGGGGGAGGGCATGCTGGGGTAGAGGACTGCCAATAATAGGAGAAAGTGCATAAAGGCCAAAATTACTCTATACACTCGAGCCTGAAAATATTTCTCCCCTTTTATAAAGAAGAGAGAAAGCATTTAGGCATGACTTTCATTATTTAAAATTCTCAAATACAAAAACCATTTTAGGGGGAAAGAAATAATTTTTAAAGAAAACTTATTGTGGCCTCTACACCCCTATCATGGACTAGCCCAGGGGATAATTTAATGCAGTGGACAAAGGGCTAATGGCCGATTTCAATAAAGGCCGCCTTGCACTGGAACATCCTGGGACTGTTCTATTAGCATCAGAAAGGGCTTGGGGTCCTGCTTCCACCAGAGCTATTGTTGCCCGGGTGTGTCGCCAGTCCCATCCTGCAGAAAGCCTTTAGCCCTGATGGCAGATGATTCTCTAAGTGAATAGAGATGAAGGCAGGGATATTAAGTGACTCTATAAAACATCCCGGACACAATTGTGTGATTGATGGAGGACAAAGTGGGAACAGCAGGACACAGGATCCTGGGAGAAGCAGCCTTGTCAATGCGAGAAACCCATCTCTGGAAACAGCTTCTCCTGGAGGAGTTTGCAGTCTATTTGTATGAGTAATCAGCTGGGCCCCCTCTCTGTCAGCCCTGTTTACTCACTGATTTTCTCAACAAGACAACCATTGACACTGGATGGATGGGGCTAATCTGGCGCAGAACTGGCGGCTTCGCAGAGGCTACAGGTCGAAAATAGAGCGCGGTGCCAGCTTCACCTCGCCTAATCTAGCGGCTAATATTTATTAGAGCCAATTTATACCGCTGCTCTCTCAAAGAGCAAGGAATGCCCGGGTGCAATTAATAACATGGGCAATAACCACAGACAAACAAATAAATAAGGGTTTGTGAACTGTTTGGTTGGTTTTAAGGGAGGATGGGAGGGGGAAAGGTTGGGTTTGCCACCTGGAGCTGGAAAAAGGAAGTAAAGGTAGCCGTGCAGGCCCTGAAGAGGGGCTTTCTCATTGGCCCCCTCATCCAATCTCAGTGCTACAACCCGGCTGCAAAATGGCTTTGGAACCTACACAAATGCATGTAATTCAACTCGCATCTAACAGAATCTAAAAAGACACCTGCCCTCGCAGGCAGAGGTGCATGCGCACACTCCTGTTGTAAATATCCAGTTTATGTTCATCCCCACCCCGGGAGGAGGGAAACACAGGTCACACGCCTTGCATTACACTCAGCAGCCAAGCACTGCAGCCTCGGAGAAGACTGGGGCTGGTGGCTGTCTGGGAGTTAGGAGCTGGGGAGGTGGGGAAGGGGAGAGAATGCAGATGGAGTACGAGGCAGAGGGACTAGAGAGGTCTTAGAGGCTTCAGACACCTCCCTCTAAAATCAATGTCTTAATGTAACCAGTTGTTGAGTTTGCAATGTTTGGATGTTTAACACGATTTTGTCGAGCCAAACTGGAGAGAAATAGAAAGACAAAGTGTGTGTGCTCCCGGGCGCGTCATGAGTCTGGAGCCCTGATGGGTATCTAATCGCCGCAAGGTGCATGTTGCAAAGAGCTGGTAGGAAGCGGCATTGTTCTTAACTGGGCGCGGTTGCAGCGGGGGCTGCTACACACGCACTGACCTCGCCGCTTCTGAGGCCTGCAGACCTCAGGCTGCGAGGAAGGGAGCCCTTTGCCCTCGAGCCTTGGTCTCCCCACTAGCCCACTCCGAACCCCTCCGGGCCAGCGGGCGCCCGCGCCTTGCTAATTGCTCGGCTCCCTTCATACACACACCTCTACTAATTTTACATTTCTCATTCTGCGGGTAGCTGGAAAGCGGCTCAGGGAATACGGTTCCTTCTCTTAGCTACCGAATGAATACAGTGAGTGGTGGCCATCCAGGCCTCCCTGGTCGGGGGTTTTGGTAAATTAGCAGCTTGGCTGTATAATCAGGTATTCGCCATTGAGGCCACAGAGCTGTGTTCGTTAACCAGGTGAGATTTCATCATCTAATGGGTTGGGAGGTGTGACAGAGCTGCTAAGTTAGCAATTAAACTTCACAAATATCATTCGATTGCATTAAAAAAAAATTTTTACAAGCCAGAGTCAGGTTACCTCAGGCATTAAAAAAACAAAAAAATAAACAAACAAAAATGCCTCTTTTTAAAATGTATACACTAAGAGAAATGCCTCTTTTTTTTTTTTTTTTTTTGGTGAAACATGAAATAACATGGTTTGGTACCTAAACACAATATTTTAATTCTGTTATCCTGTAAAATCCAGTCCTTGTAGTTATGGTTCTAGGTATGGAGTAGAGGAAGTATTTTTGACCAGCCATCTCCTCCAAAGGTAGGGAAGGACTATGTGTAAAATATTAGAATAGATAATATCTAACCTAGAACTGGAAAATACTAGAGATTTACCCCCTTTGGGTCTATTGTTTAGATTTATTATTGTATTAAGAGTTGGAATCAAAGAGATAAGGGCAAACACTCTGGTAAAATGTTACTTCAAGCCTGTAACACAGCCTGTGAGAGCCAGCCCCCAGGTGCCGGTGGGGCCGGAAGTCCTGCATCTGCACCTTGATCTTTAAAGTGTAGCCATATTAGTTGAGGCTGGTTACTAATATTCCGGTGTATTAGGAATCTTAGATTTCATACTGAAAAGAAGTAAGCTTTCCCTTTCTGTCAAGAATTCCCTATGTCTGTAGATATGTGGGATAAATATGTGGTATCTATAATAGAGAGACAGACAGAGTGCAAGACCTAATATATTTTTCTGTGTTAAATGCCTAAATGGAAACATAACAGAAAATATTATTAGCTTTATCTGCCGACACCAGGGACGCAGGTTAAAGTATTTTTCATTTAATTTGATAGTGAATAAAGCACTTAAGGCACTTGATGATTTATTGATCAAATAGAAATCAGGCACCAGACAACAGCTCCTTATTTAATCCCCATTCACACGATTAAAAGCCACGTGAACTTTCCATTTTTTTAAAAACAATTTGCTCAGTAAGCTTTATGTTATATAAAGAATAAAAAGAAAACCGTCTTCCAACCTATAAATCTCTCCTTTGGCTAATATGAATGACTACAGGGCACGTGAACCTCCATTGAACTGTAAACACTGTTTTAATGGACAGTAATGGCCCTATGATTTTTAGCTATTGTTCCAAAATGACTACCATGTTTATTGCCGTCATTAAAAATGAATTAAAGAGTTATGAAACTCCTCAATAATGAGAACTCCGGCCGTTTATAAGCGGTGGTTCTCTTTTCCCCAGCGCACTCGAAGTTCAGCTGCTCAGGGTCGCTCAGGCTGCGGGACACCCACCCGGGGCAACGGTTTTGGGGGTGTAGGGGGGAGCAGAACCTTTCTCTCGGGGAAACAGGTGAGGGCCTAGAGGACCCGGAGAAGGGGAAGAAAGAGGAGGTGACCGGGTAGGGGAGGGAAGCCTGGGAAGACCTGCCAACTCCGACGTTCCCCATCAAGAGGCGCGCGTGGGGGGCGGGGGGAGGCGGGAGTTGGAGATCAAGGGGAGAGCAGGGTGGGCCTCCTTGGCCACGTAGGGGCGGCGACCCGGAGCCAGGACGACTAGAGGGAGGTGTCAGGTGGAAAGAAGTGGGTTTAGAGAATGGGGTGGGGTCAGCGAGAGGCGTCCACGAGGCTGTGGCTGGCCCCGGAAAGTGCTGGGCCACCAATCCTACCCCCCCCCGGCCCGCTGCAGCAGAGGGGGCGCCCCCCACCAAGTCCCCGCGCGATTGAGGCCTCGTAGGAAAATGGCTCTGCAAAGTTGCGCGCAGCCAGTGCACTGTTCTCCGAGGGGTCCCTGGCTGGAGCCTGCACGTTTCTCTTTGCATTAGCAAAGCCCAAAGTCATCCAGTTTGCGCTAATCACCACAATTAGTCCTGAATTATCACCGGACTCTGACAGACGTTCCTTGTAACTCTCTTTTATTTCCAACAGCCCTAATCAGCCGCTCTCATTACAAACGCTGATTAAACTGCAAATTATCCAGCAGCGGCCCTGTTCCCGTCTACCAGCAGCTCGTTCAATATCAATTAAGGCCGAGCGGCAAAGCCTGCAGCCTCCGAGAGCTTCCAACTGCCTGATAGTGGCACTTATTAGTTTGGAAAACTAGGAAAATACTAATAATCAACAACCAAGGGGAAAGAGGAGGCAACCAAACAAAAGGAAGGCAGGAACGCAGCCGGAGAAAGGAGCGAGCGAGCCGCCTGCCCGACCCCCTCCTCTGGCCCCAGGTGCGATCCCAGCCCTGAACCCAGGGGGCGGGAGGGGGCGGGAGGGGGCGGGGAGGGGTCCAGTTTACTGGGAGGGCCCCAATTCCCAGAACCAGTGAGGTTGTGCGGGACGCCCAAATGTATTCGCTAAGGTATTGTCTCAGGCTTCGCTGAGACATTTTTTGCAAATACTAATGCATCGTATTTGGGCATTTAAAACCAAACTAACTTCCAGAACTGCTTTTATCGAGTCGTTCTCAAATCCGTTTCCAATAAGCTGTTACGTTTGATGCTAAAAAACATTGACCTCGTTCCGTAAATAAAATGGGAGCTGATGACAGTTGATTTTATTTACCTATTCTGTCAAATTAGATTTCCACGGCAGAGCGCTGCTCACATAGGCTGCTAAAATGCAGTCCTGCCGCCCCACCTCCACCCCAACGTGGGGCTGAGGTGTAAAGACAAAAGCTGCCTTCCTCTCCCCCTCCCCCTCCCACACCTCCCCATTTCCTCCTCTCTCCCTCACCCCTTCACCCCCAGTCTTTCCTGGGAGAGAGGCTGCAAGGGAAAGAAACTAGTCTACCCCTTCAAGGAAACTTGAATTTGCCAGAGGATTCCCTTGGGATGAAGGCAGCTGCTGGAGAAAAGCCCTGGTGGGTTTTAAGAACCCTGAGACCCTTCGGTCCCCACCCCTAACCCTCTGGCCACCCTCTATGCCCCAGGCAGGGACAAGCTCCCTGTTAGCTGTTCTTTTTCACTTGATGGACTTGTTTCCCACTTCCAGAAATTAAAAAATGAGGAGGACCGTACTCACTAAAGCTGGAAAAAGGAATTAATAGACTTCATTTCTATCTAGGGCTAGACAAGGAATGTGTTTGAGGATTTTTACATCATTAATGATATGTGTTTTTGTTTTACCAAAAACTATTCATTTACTGATGAGCCTGAAACCTGTGGAGAACTTAGGTAAGGAGTGAATTATTAGAGAGTGCTTAATATGGCTTAGTAAAGTCTGGGGTTCAAATGTTTTCCCCCTTCCTGAAGCTTGGAGCAAGCTAGTTATAATGACATCTTCTTAGACAGTAAAGACAGAAGAAGGGTTCCTGCTCCGGACGAGCTGCTTTGTTGCCTTCTCTCGGGAGTGGAAAACGACATGGCAGATTTTTCCCCTTTGCATTGACTGCTAGGAAGCTCCGAGCCAAATCCTGTGCTTAGCGTAGGGCTCCTAGGAGAAAGAACCTTTATAAAATATATGTTTGCCTCTTTCTGTTTCTGGCAATTACTTGTCTTTCAAATTATGGAAGAAACTCCTTTGATTTGAAGAATGTTTCTGCTCTTTCTCATCAGTTGTGTTCACAACCACGACCCTGAGCTAGGACTTCATCATCTATGCCCAAATGTCTGAAGAAGGATCCTTAGTAAGCCCCCCAAACAGCTCCTGGTGTAATTTCCTGAAACCACTGTAGTCTCTGACTATAGCTCAGATCACGTTTTCTTTTCTGAATCATTTTACATATTTTGTTTACACCTCTTGAAACTTTAGAGTTTCTGTTCTGATACTGATTTTCACTTGCTATCATATGCTTTTAAGTGATCTCAAGCTTTTCCTATTTTAAAATACCACAGGGGTGAACAAAAGTAGGTTTACAGTTATAATATAAATAAGTAATGCAATAATTAACAAATAATAATACAAGAATAAACTCTGTTTCATCTACTCACAACTATAAACCTACTTTTGCCCTCCTTGCACTATTAACTATGTGTTAGGCACTTGTTAAACTCTTTACATATTATCTCATTTGATCCCTAAACAACCCTCTGATGTAGGTACCATTATTATTACTGTCACAGAAAAAGCTTACAAAGTAAATTCAAAGAAGCATGGATTCTGCCTTTCCTTAGTATTTGGCTCTCCGATCTTTGAGATAGGAATCATGCTTTCTATTTTGTTTTATATTCATATAGTAAGAATTCAAGAAAAACATGTGGAGTGCCTGATTTTTAAAATCTATAGAACTCTTCCCCACACCATAGACACATTGTATGCTTGGGAAGAGCATGACTTTGATAATGACTTTATCACTCCAAAATCCCAGTGAATGTGCTCCCTAGATTATCCATCTTCTCACTGAAAAGGGGAAACATTTCTTCTTTCTTCTAGTATGAAATCTACTCTGATCCAGTTGCCACTAGTAGCTTTTGACACATACCTAAGAAGACATCCCCTTCTGTGGACAATACCCTCATAACAAAGCATCTCTCCATCTGGCAGAGGTAAAACCATTGGAAGCCCACTCCCACAGAATTTTGGAATTCTGCATTCCAAATAATAATAAGCTTTTCGTGTAAGAACTGCTCAAAAGGCAAAACCAGGGAAGCCACCCAATGACAGCTTTTAAATAAAGGCATGTGTGCATGACTTTGTAAATTTTCTTTTTTTTTTACTTTGTAAATTTTCTGTAAAAGCTGAAAATATTTCCTAAGTCAACTTAGCAATATTGGTAGGAGGAAAGTTTTGCCCAAATGTTCTGAAACAGATTAAAGTCCTAATCTTGATGAGCAAGGCCTTATTTTGGATATTTTTAAATCTAATTTTATGTCCTGTCATGAAAACCCTGAAAAATTACCTTCTGTCATGACATTTAAAAAATTGCCTTTTATCCCTGAAACTGGAGGATAAAGATGCTTTTAGCAATAAAATATAGTACAGGATAGGGTCCATGTTTAAAAATACTGCTGACAAAGACACATTTGGTAAAAAACTAATGCTACTGCCACTGATGGGTTGAGGCTCCTTGTCCGAACCTTTGGTGTAAACGTCTAAGAGGCCATTTCTACTTACATGGAACAGTTAGAGGTTATTGTAACCATCTCAGCAATAGACGGGAGCTCAGCTGGAACTGATATGTGTGATCACTGATTGATTACCTGTCTGCTTGATAGTGTGTAGTTGAGTGAACTCGTTTCCTTTACAGGACAGAAAGATTCAAAAGTAGAAAGTGCAAGTCCTTAAATTACATGAAAATTAATGTTAAGGATATAATGATGAATCTCTATGCATATATATGCACATATTATGAGTATGGGTATGCTGTGATCTAAGAAAACCACAGCTATGGCTGTCTATATTTACAATGTAGACAAAGGTATGTTATTATTAGCTTTACAAAAAGGGATTTTTTTCTTACCAGAGAATTAGCCTCAAGCTTCCTTGTCTTCCTACTGAATTTGACATAAACTTTGATCTATAACCATTCTCTTTAAACACAGCTTTCTGGGGACTCATCTGTTGCACAAAGCAAGGTGCACCTGTATTGTCTTTTTCTTGGAATTCTGTTGCTTTTTTCTTAATCAAGAATAAGAATGTCATATTCATCTTCCTATCCCAAGAGCTGTGAAAAGTACCTTTAAATAATAACTGTTCCATAGGTATCTGCTGAAATTAAAAGTGAAAAGACAGTGTTACTGTGAAGATAGCTCTGGATCCTATAGTTCTTTCTTTGCTGGGTCCACAGCTGATCTGCTTTGCTAGGAGGCAGTTACATTTTCAGAGCTTGTTTCTAGTTGCTATTATGTCTCTTGAGAGCAAGGTAAGTCCTAGGTTCAAAATACTACCTTCTGGGTTGTCCTGACTACTTCTCTTTGTTGTCTGATGTCAGTTGGAGGCTCTGCTTCAGTTCATATTTTTACTGTTTGTCTGGTCAGTGTATTGGTCTTTTTCTCACCTCAATTTAATGAATAGAAGCCCAGCCTTCATAAATCTCTGCCTTGAAGAGGGGGGTGCAGCCGTAATAGATCTTCATGTAATGCTGGAATTCACTGCCGTCAGTCTGTCCACCCAAAGAAATCCATTCAACCAACCAGGCTCCCTGTCAGTGACTTTGTGTAACTCTGGGTGCCCCAATCCTCTATATCATAACATCTATTTACTGCCGTAAACTGGGTTCCCAAGAGTGGTGGGAGGGGCTTAGACTTTATGAGTCAGGTATTCCTTTGAGGATCTGATACAAGTTACACATCTGCTGCTCAGAAAAATACACATATTCACATTCATGGAAAATTTAGCATACAATTTTGAAAGGTTTACAGAACCATCCCAGGGGATCTGTAACCCGCAGATTAAAAATCTCTTCTTTAGATGTAGGCCTCTCCAGTCCTTGTTTGCTCTGAGTCATGCCATCAGTGTTCTTGCTCACCACCCCCACTTAACAAAAAGTAACCGAGGGAAGATCAAATCACTTTTTCTCAAATCCTTACAAAAAGCCATAATGTCTGTGAAATCAGTTTCTCTCTTTTTCTTATAATCAGCAGTGCACACATTTATACAATGTTCCGCCTTCAGGTTGCTTCGGTATGCCCATCTTTACACAGATGTAACCACATTCATACAAATGCACATGGGTAGCCCACACACTAGACTCTTTAAACAGCAGAACAAAAAGAAACCTCAGGTTTCACTCTTTTTCTTTTATTTCTCCTTTCCCATCTCTGACAAATTGGTCACAAATATTGAAATAACCAAAAAGAGAATATACAAAGCTTCACAAAACCAGACTAACCTAATCAATCAAGTCAAGCTGTTTATTTCTGATGGAGACAGAAAATCATACACATCTACATATAGCAACATGCAAAGATTTAGGACTTCTAAAGGAAATTTCTTAATTTCCTTTGTTGAGAACTAAGCAAAACTCTAAATAGTTCTATCTTGAAATGCCAGAGCAGATAGTCTGTAATGTATGTAACCTAAGTGGACTTTTAATTATAGGACGTTAACTTTGACATAAGATCTCATTATAACCACATGTATAGAGCATATAAACTGTCATTAGAACTGAACACATTTGCACTGTCTGGCATCAGTTTTTACTTTTGCTGCTCACTCTTTGGGGTTGGGCCATACCCCCATCTTAAATGCCTTTTCTTTTTTTTTTTTTTATCCTCACCCGAGGACATTTTTTCCATTTTTTGTTCAGATAGAGCGGGAGGGAGAGAGAGGAAGAGAGAGAGAGAGAGAAACATCGATGTGAAGGGACACATCGAGTGGCTGCCACCCGCACGACCAACCAGGGCCGGAGACAAACTGCAACCGAGGTACGTGCCCTTAGCAGGAACCGAACCCGGGTCTCTCTGAACCGCAGGCCGATGCTCCAACCGCTGAGCCAAACCAGCCAGGGCCTTAAATGCCTTTTCCACAGTGCTCAGAGGAGAGGAACTTTGTTCCTCCCACGGGCAGTGGCAACTAGAATGGCAGTTGCTCTAAATGCCGCATCAGAACATCCTATTAGACTATGTGAGGGGTGATGCTGCCAACTGCTCCCGTATCCTAGCAGGGTCTTCAATGGCATCCTGAGAGTGGCAGTAAAGCAATAACCCTGTGTTCTGTGTTCCCCACTTCCAACCAAGTCTCAAGGCAGAGTATTTGGCTCAGTGGCTTTGTTCAAGTTCCCGACTTTGCTGGGTTTTGGGTGACCTATGAACAAAATAGTACTTTTATTTTCAAAGATTCTGAGAATCTTAATTAGTCAGTTTAAGAGTTAAAAGTATAACAAGACACCACAATAACAATATATTCTAGAGCAATATTGGAAACTCAGAGGCAGAAAGCCCCCACTGAGAATAAGAAGCAACTACAGGATCTGACTGAGCAAATGCAACTGACTAAGGAAAGAAAATCAAGAGACAACTTCTGATGAACATGTTTTTCTTATAGATCTATTTTTCTTATAAATATATTTATGAAAACATATCCTTGAATACACTCTGAGTTTGAAAATTTTCTACCATATTCTTATTAACAGTAACGAGATGAATAATATATTAAAATTCTTCATATTTTGTAAGTGTTTTTAAATAGTTCTCCTTATACCCCTCCACCTCTCCCTCAGTTCTCTCTCCATTTCCAACTTCAGCAGCAGCCAGAGACAGAGATTATTTAAATCTCTCAAATGTCATCATGAAGACAGAATTAAGTCCATCTAAAATAGCTGAAAGAAAAAGAAAAGTAAATCTGACTTTCAGTGAATTGACTTTGGGCAAATTATCTCTCTTGCCTCAGTACCAAGTTCTCCTTACTGTTAACCCAGTTTTGAATTCAGTCTTGCTAACAGGATTTCTGTCTTGTTCCTAAATCCCACACCTCACCTAATCCTTCAGGTCTAGTGAATGGATATCCCCTTTGTTAATTGAGTCTAAGGCTCTGCCTTCTTGCTGGTGCAGTTTCCAGGGAGGGGGAAGTCCTGCCCCTTTAGCTACAGTCCTATTGTTCATTCAGGAAATGTTATTGAACATCTACTATATGACTGTACTAACACCAAGGCTATAGCAATGAACCAGACAAATAAAACTTAGATTTATCTCCAGATGCTTATATCTGGTAGAGGAGACTAAAAAATAAAAAAGTAGACCAATAAAAGATAATTTTAGACATTGATGAAGGCTAAAAAGAAAATTAAGTGTACTGATTTATCATAGAGAGATAAATCTCTCTCTGGGACTACTTTAGATTGGGTGGTCACAAAGGGGTCTTTGACTAGGTGATGTTTAAGCCATAATCTAGCTAACAAGGAGTCAGCCAGGTGAAGATCCAGGGAAGAACATTTGAGGAAGCCAGGAATCGTTAGTGCAAAGGCCCTCTTACAGGTGTGTTCTCAGAACAGAACGAAGACTGTGACTGGAGTTAGTGAGAAGGCAGCGAGTGACAGGAGTTGAGGTCAGAGAGACAAGCAGAGGCCATGATAAAGGATCTGGATATTATTCTAGATGCAATGGAAAACCATTGGAGGGTTTTAACCATTGGAAGTGGTGTGATCAAATTTGTTTTTAAAGGGAGATTTTGGCTTCAGGGGAATGAGGAATGAATTATAGAGGGCCAAGAGTGGAGGAGATTACAGGGGGTTAATGTGGAAGTATTTGTGAAGATAGGAAAGTGGATGGATTATGGTATATTTTGGAGGGAAATGACAGGATTGCCGATGGATTAGATGTGGGAGATGAGGGAAATGAGGCAACAGGTTGACTTCCAGATCTTGATCTTGAGCCCCTAGGTAGATAGGATATGGTTTCCTGAAATGAGGGCAGACTTTGTCGGGGTGGAGGGAGTAAGCCTTGTCTTTGACATACTCTTCAACTTCCTAGTAGTTATTTCTAATCCACACCTCCCGCCACCACCATGGTGATCACTTATTATTTTGCAACTTCAAACAGTATCTGACTTCAAGTTTCTAGCTCCTTTGCTGTGTGCTCTGTGTGTATCTGGCACTCCATTCTCTCATCACTCCAAGATATCTGCTGTTGCCATACTGCCAAGCTTTGTTTGTTACCATGACTCTAGGGCACCGTTTTCTCCATGCCCCAACCATGCACATATGTTAGGTGCGTTTCCTCAACTGGTAAAGGAGTCTGAGTGCAGGTTCCAGGCCTTGGCCTCCTTGTTCATAAAGTAAATTGAACTAATTCTCAAAGTGGAGTCCCTGGACCAGCAGCATTAACATTACCTGGGAATTTGAAAGAAATGCAAAATTTCAAGCCCTACATATACCCACTGAATCAGAACCTCTCAAGGTGGGGCCCACAGAAGTCTGTTTTAACAAGCCCTGCAGCTGAATCTCAAAACTCAAGCCAAGGTTTGAGAGACACTGAAGTAGATGTTCGTTAAGCTCCCTTCCAGCACTAACATTCTATGAATGTATTATCCTTTAATCTGATCTATATGACTGAAGTGATTTTTTAAAATTTTGTAATCATGTCTCAAGGCTATGTGCAGTTCAGACACGTGAAAGAGCAAATCCTGAGACAACACATTGCTCACAGATTATTTATGTAGTTTTCCCAAACATTTATTTAAATTCATCAGTCTCCATCCATAATACTTTTAAAGAAACTTTAATAAAAAAAATCACCCTGAGATTTATCACAGTGGAGTTGTACATCATTTTAGTGAATGGTTGAAAACTGCTGAACAGGTGTAATAATGCCTTTGGGATTAAATAATTGTAACAGAATTACATCTTCATAATGATGGCGAGGGGAGGTGGCACCTCTCACCGCTCTGTCACAGGTGATTTTAGAAGGGCCATAAGAGTTGGATTTAGTTGGAACCACTATTTACCACCTACTATTTGGGACGCTGGAAAATCTTTTATTTTAAAAATAGTATTATTTTTAAATAGTATTTTTTAAAGATTGTAAATATCTTGCAGGTTAACTTAGAAAAACTCACTAAATGGCTGTACTTTCCTGCATGGGCTAAGGATTAAAAAAAAAAAAAAAGACAAGGGACTTGTATTTAAATAATGTGTGCAAAGAGGTGACTTTTAGTAAACAAATGTGTTTAGATTTCCCATTTCAGGCCCTTGTGTCCTTGGTGAATATAAAAACAGGTCCTGCCTTTCTAAACCATGAGTCTAACACCTAGGAAGACAGCTAAAAGGTAGATCTCAGGTGTCCTTATAATTCATTCCTTTTGTCTTTAGAACAGTCAGCTTGACCATTTAATTGTATCAGTTTCTAAAAGAAACGTAACAAGATTTTAACTGTGTGTTCTAGTTGATACTTAAACGGAGAGAAAATGAAATACTCACATATGCTATATAATATAAGCCAAGGGGTTTTCACAGTTAATTGAAACATCTGAGTAAGATGAAGATTACCTGTGTTTTATGTCTGCCACTGATGAGAAAACGAGAGATTGGTGTGATGTACTCATTGGTTTGCAAATCTAAAGGTGTGTAGAGAGTGTCACAAATCACTTTGATGTCCCTGAGAAGGAGATTTTACCTCTGAAGCTCTGATGAATAAAAAAAGATATTTAGCTAGATAGCTCTTGGTTGCCTATGCATCTGTGTGTTCTGACACATAGCAGCCCCTTCATTTCAGGGCTGGAATAACTTATGCTCATGAAATGGGCTCAGGATTCATTGTTTTTAGATTAGTGTATGTAAAACATCTCAGTTGGAGGCAGTAAAGAGTCAAAACAAATCACACTACACCTGGTTTAAAGATCTGTTCTCATTTGTAAAGGTTATATGAATTTGATATAGGAATATCAGATCATTTTTCCCTGAGCACAAAATTTGTTTATGGCTTATCTAGAGAAGAAGTGGCAAAGATACAGTTAGTATATTCATCTCCTGCTATGCACTCGTCTGAGGTTAGCCTGGTTCCTGCCCAACTTCGCAGCTGTTTTCTTCTCTGAGCGTGGGGATGAATTGGGAAGGTGTAGTCAAGGTGATGGCAGTAGGAACAAAAAGACTTGATCAAACAGTCCGCCCAGACCCCTCATATCTACTTCCACGCCGACCTGAAGAACTGACGAATAAGAATTTCAAGGAACAACAAAGCAGATCACACTTTCCTATCCCCTGTCAGCCACATCCTGCCCTGTCTCCAGTGAGGGAAACTGGAAGAGGAGTTCATCTGTGTTGGAAAGACAAAGAAAAAAAGAAAAGATAGAAAACGGCCCTGGCTGGTTTGCTCAGTGGTTAGAGCGTCGGCCCGCTGACCAGAGAGTCCTGGGTTCGGTTCCCACTGGGGCATGTACCTTGGTTGCAGTTTGTCCCCGGCCCTCGTTGGGGTCGTGTAGGTGACAACCACTCGATGTGTCTCTCTCACATCGATGTTTCTCTCTCTCTCTTCCTCCTCTCTCCCTCCCACTCTGTCTGAAGATAAATGTAATAATGTCCTCAGGTGAGGATAAAAAGAAAAAAGAAGAAGGAAAGAAAATGAACATAGACAATTCCACTGCCCAGGCCCCAGAGTAATTTTTGAAGATTGCAGAGTTGGCTAGGTGCAGGGCCTGCTTCCCAGCCCAGCAACCTCTCTATACCACCATTTCCCGAAGTGTTTCCCAGAACACTTTGCTCCATTGGCACTTAGAGAAACAGGTGTCACAAAAACAGGGTGCTGTGGTCAAATTAGATTAGGAAGTAGATGTTCAAATCCATTCTTTTACTTAAACAGTGTCAAACAGGTTTCTTGGGAGTGGGCCCCTGACTCTGCTTGCCCTTGTTGATTGTGAACGGGGCACTGTGACTTGCTGATAATAGGATGCAGCGTTCCCAGACATGCATGAAGACAGAATCCTTTTCTGTTGCAGAGAGGAGAGGTTCTTTGGGGTCCAGTGATTCACAGGTCACCCTTTGGGCAAAACTGATCCTGCAGTGACAGATCTTTGCTGGGAGTTGTGGGAGAAGACCAGTTTGTCCACAGTGTGATGGGGTACTCACAGGTGAGCCAGGCACTTGGACCTCCAGAGTGCTTATCTGCCAAAAGGGGCAGTTGGTCTAGAACTGTGTTCTCAATAAGTGAGGCAAGAGAAGTAGTATTGTAAACACTGGTGCCTGGGCTAGAGTCTCTTGCAGGTGAGACAGGTGGCATATGGTAGACAAAGCTTTCCACACCCACACAACCCCACTGGAGAATCACTAACCTATGGGTCTCTCCCACCAGCTGTACTGTTATTGACCTAATAACACTATACACGCAAATGTTATTTAACTCAGCACTTCTTCTTACAGGAATTTTTCTTTCTGACAAACTTAACATTTTTTGAACATACACACACACACAGTTATATTCACTGAAGCAATATCGTCACCAGTAAGAGATCAGAAACAGCTAAATATTCATCAAAGAAATATGTATAACCATTAGAACAGAACTACCTCCAGATGTCTAATTAAATAAAAGAGTGAGCCCGGCCGGTGTGGCTCAGTGGTTGAGCATCGACCCATGCACCAAGAGGTCGCTGGTTCGGTACCTGGTCAAGGCACATGCCCAGGATGTGGACCCGATCCCCAGTGGGGGGCATGCAGGAGGCGGCCCATCGATGTTCTCTTTTATTGATGTTTCCATCTCTTTCTCCCTCTCCTTTCCTCTGTCTCTCTAATATATCAATAAAGAAAAATAAATGAAAAAAAAAATAAATGCAAGAGTGAAGTGTGGACACTGGCCATTAGGATAAAACTCTATAACATACATCATTTGCTTTCTATGTGCAGAATGTCCCTGGAAGGATACTCAAGAAGCATAACAGTGGTTTCAGCTGGTCTTTCAGGGGCAGGATTGTAAAAAAAAAAAACAAAAAACAAAAACAAAAACAAACAAACAAACAAACACAAACACAAACAACAAAATGTACTTCACATTATGTACCCCATTGTACTATTTAAATTTTGTGCCATATGCAAGCTAGCTATTCCCACTTCTTTTCTCCCCCTATATATGTATGGCAATCTTCAAATCAAGAAATGGAATCTATTTCTCCCCAGTTTGAATCCGGGCTGGCCTTGTAAAATGCTTAGGCAGAAGTGTTTTTGTGGTGGGTCCACTCTTAGCCTGTAGGAGGACTAGCAGCGTCTGCTTCCTGCCTATTTGGAAGCAGCTTGCATGTAAGAAGTCTGATTGCTCCAAGAATTGTGAGGAAGCCAAGCGAGCCATGTAGAACGGCCGTCTGGAGAGGGGCCCAGGCAGCCGCGAGCTGTTCCAGCGGGCCCTGGAGCACCCAGTGGTGCGGACGCCGCGTCTCACACACTCCAGCCCCAGCAGAACCACCCAGCAGAACCACCCAGCTGAGCCTGTCCCAGATTATAGAACTGTGAAAAATAATACACTGTTGTTGTTGTAAACCACTAACTTCTGGGGTGGTTTATTAAGCAGAAGAGATAAAAAATAATTGCCTATTAAACATAAATATATAAAACAAGAAAAGTGTTTTTCTGCATAATTTTGTGTAAATGCAGTATACGAGACTGTTTAATGAGAGGCTAAGGAAGGGAACCACAGATGAATGAAGTGGGAGACCAGAGAATATCACCCAGGACGGAAAAGAATGAAACTAATGGAGATAAAGGCAAATTCGAAATTCGGCCAACATCACAAAACACCTTAGGTTTGGCTTCTATTCAGGCGACACACCCTATTCTCTCTCTCTCTCTCTCTCTCTCTCTCTCTCTCTCTCTCTCTCTCTCTCACACACACACACACACGCACGCACACACAGCACTTAACTCTTCTTGTAACTAGGGGGGCAGAAGAGGGAATATTAAGCAGGTTAATTGCTACCATCATCAACCAGAGCCTGAAACTGTGAACCGAGTGTGTGTTCCAAGTTACACCACTGGATACCCTTTGGGAAGTGATAATACAATAAAGGAAACAAGACAAAAGAATCTAAGTAGCATAACCTCAGTATTTCAAAGTAATAGACAGGAAGAAGGAAAAATTAGTTTAATTTTAATGAAAAGAATGAATTCTAAAATATTTTAAATGGCTGAAGTTATTACTTTTAAGTACAGTACATTTTACAAAGCTATAAATGGGTATCTAATAAGTTAAATGAGTTAAGTTAATGAAAGAATTAAGATTCACAAGAGGCCTACGTTATATAATTATGTATCATAAAACAGAATTGGATGACCCAGAAATTGAAGTACATTGAAGTTTTAGTTTGAAAAAGCAGCTAATTTCAGATCAATGCCTTGTACACAGTAGGCATTCAACAAATGCTTGGTATAGTCAAGTGAACCAACCAGTAAGGTCCATCAGCAAGCAGCGGGCACCCCCTCCTGACAGAATCACCCGGTTCCCACTGTGGTGGCGGTAACTGCACCCTCCCCCACTCAAAATCCAGAGGCAACTGCGAGCGAGAAGGAACCTTGAACATGTTCGCGTTTATTTTTTTTAAGCAAATCATTTAAAAACACCAGTAATATAACTATCAATAGTAATAAATTACTTGCTGAATAGTGCAGTTAAGAACAGCTAATTTAAGACATTTTCTTCAGAAAATTCTAATTAAAGTGTGACTAGGTTAACTGGGGAAGATTAATACAGAAAAGAGTAGAAACAACTAGAATAACAGATTATTTTCCAGGTTCAGCCCAGAGACCCTGAGTGGTGGCGGAAGGGTGTGTGTAACAGGAGAGGAATAGGCACAGCCAAATATAGGAGGCAAACCAAAGGTGAGTGCCATCTCCTCCTCAGGTTTCTTTGGGACAGACCCGAACACCCTGGTCTGCGTTATGAGCCCAGCTCTGAACAGCAAGTCAGAACACTGAGGGGAGAAGGACATTGTCATCCTTGGTTATAATATTAATTGGAATCTATCCAAAACATTACCTCGGGTAAGATCTGCTTTCTTAGTTCTTTTCATCAGTGGGGACTCAAGTGAATTTCTAAGATCATAACATATCTTAGTATCAAGATCAATACTGAATTAGCAGACATGGCTAAGGATAACTGGGGGGAAATAATTAACAAAATTAAGGAGGATTTGCACCACTGGGAACCATAAAAGTTATTTTATGGGTCCATGTAAATGTAATAAAATCTCTGTCTGTGCCACAATTTAATTTCACATCAAAAAGGTCCCCACAGATAGTCTGTAAGATTATTTTACTAAAATTGAATATGTCTGTGCCTTCTTATTCTGAGCAGGAAAAAGCTGACTCTGCCCAGAAAGTTATGTTTCACACAGAGAACAGTAGTAATAAGGCTTATCCGATCTTGAGCACTGTCTAATAGCAGCTACTCAAAGTAGGTAATATAATTAATTTTTATTCATATTAGCACTTCATAATCAGCAGAGGCAGAACATAATATATCAAAAGCATGCTTCCAAAAATAGCAATACTTTTTTCAAATAAAAAAATTAAGTATTAATGATGGTGAAATACAAAGAAGATAATGTCTATTACACAGAGGTTCTTCATATTACTGCTATATATTTTTTTACAGTTTTATTGACACAGTTCACATATCCTACAATTCACCCATTTAAATCATACAATTCAATGGTTTTTAGTATCTTCACAGAATTGTTCCACCATTATTATAATCAATTTTGAAACATTTTCATCATCCCAAAAAGAAGCCTCATACCCATTAGCAGACACTCCCCATGCTCAGCCCCCATACCCCCACCCCTAGGCAACCACTAATCTGTTCTCTGTCTCTGTAGATTTGCCTGTTCTGGACAGCTTCATATAAACGGAATCATACAATATTTTGTCTTTTGTGATTGACTTCTTGCACTTAGCATAATATACTTAAGTTTCATCTATGTTATAGCATATATCAATACCCATTCCTTTTTTTGTTTTTATTAATTAATTATTGTTACAGATGTTTCTCCTTTTTCCCCCACTGATTCCCCCCTCCCCTTCCCTCCCTGCCCTTTCCCCAGTTTGTTGTCCATGTCCACTGTTCATGCATACATGCATATAAGTTCTGTGGTTTATCTCTCCCCCACCACCCCCCTCTTTAGGGGATTGTCAGTCTGTGCCCCACTTCCGTGTCTCTGGGACTACCCCATTCCTCAGACTGTTATGTTCATTATATTCCACAAATAAGTGAGATAATATGATACTTGTCTTTCTCTGTTTGGCTTGTTTCACTTAGGATGATACTTTCCAGGTCCCTCCATGTCGTCTCAAAGGATAAGAGATCTTTCTTTCTTACAGCTGCATAGTACTCCATTGTGTATATGTACCACAGCTTTTTTATCCATTCGTCTACTGATGGACATTTGGGCTGTTTCCAGATCTTAGCGATTGTAAATAGTGCTGCTACAAACATGGGGGTACATATATTCTTTCTGATTGGTGTTTCAGGCTTCTTAGGGTATATTCCTAGAAGTGGGATCACTGGGTCAAATGGGAGTTCAATTTTTAATTTTTTGAGGTAACACCATATTGTTTTCCATAGTGGCTGCACCAGTCTGCATTCCCACCAGCAGTGCACTAGAGTCCCCTTTTCTCCACACCCTCGCCAACACTTGTTGTTTGATAATTTGTTGATGGTGGCCATTCTGACAGGTGTGAGGTGATACCTCATTGTTGTTTTAATTTGCATCTCTCTGATGATTAGTGATGATGAGCATTTCTTCATATGTCTCTTGGCCATTTGTATGTCCTGTTTGGAGAGGAGTCTATTTAGTTCCTCTGCCCATTTTTTAATTGGATTCTTTGTCTTCCTTTTGTGGAGTTGTATGCGCACTCTATATGTATCAGAAATTAACCCCTTATCTGATATATCATTGGCAATTATGCTCTCCCATACAGTGGGTAGCCTTTCCATTTTGATGATTGTATCTTTCGCTGTGCAGAAGTTTTTGAGTTTGATGTAGTCCCATGTATTCATTTTCTCCTTTGTTTCTACTGCCTTAGGTGATGTGTCAGTAAAAATTCTGCTGCATATGATGTCTGAAATATTGTTGCCTACAGTCTCTTCTAGGATTTTTATGGATTCATGAGTCACATTTAAGTCTTTTATCCATTTTGAGTTTATTGTCGTGTAGGGTGTAAGTTGATGGTCTAGTTTCATTTTTCTGCAAGTAGCTGTCCAATTTTCCCAGCACCATTTAATAAAGAGGCTGTCCTTACTACACTGTATGCTCTTGCCACCTTTGTCAAATATTAATTGAGCATATTGCCTTGGGTCCATTTCTGGGTTCTCTGTTCTGTTCCACTGGTCTATATACTTGTTCTTGTGCCAGTACCAGGCTGTTTTGATTACAGTGGCTTTGTAGTATAACCTGAAATCTGGTATTGTGATCCCTCCAACTTTGTTCTTCCTTTTCAAGATTGCTGTGGCTATTCGAGGCCTTTTTTGGTTCTATATGAACTTTTGAAGTATGCTGTTGGTATTTTGATGGGGATTACATTCAATCTATAGATTGCTTTGGGTAATATGGACATTTTAATGATGTTAATTCTCCCAATCCATGAACAGGGTATGTGCTTCCACTTTTTTATATCTTCCTCTATTTCTTTTTTCAATGACCTGTAGTTTTCTGCAAATAGGTCCTTTATTTCTTTGGTTAAGTTTATTCCTAGGTATCTTAAATTTTTTGCCGCAGTGGTAAATGGGATTGTTTGCTTAGTTTCTCTTTCTGTGAGTTCATCATTGGTGTATAAGAATGCCATCAATTTCTTGACGTTAATTTTGTATCCTGCTACTTTGCCAAATTCATTTATTAAGTCAAGTAAACTTTTGATGGAGTCTTTGGGGTTTTCTATGTATAGTATTATGTCATCTGCAAATAATGACAATTTCACTTCCTCCTTTCCAATTTGGATCCCTTTTATTTTTTCTTCCTGTCTAATTGCTGTGGCTAAGACTTCCAGTACTATGTTAAACAGGAGTGCCGAAAGTGGGCATCCTTGCCTTGTTCCTGTTCTTAAGGGAAATGCTTTTAGTTTTTGCCCATTGAGTATGATGTTGGCTGTAGGTCTTTCATATATGGGCTTTATTATGTCTAGATATGATCCCTCTCTTCCCACATTGCTGAGCATTTTTATCAGAAATGGATGCTGGATTTTGTCGAAGGCTTTTTCAGCATCTATTGATATGATCATGTGGTTTTTATTCTTCATTTTATTTATGTGGTGTATCACATTTATGGATTTGCGAATATTGTACCAGCCTTGCATCCCTGGGATGAATCCCACTTGGTCATGGTAGATAATTTTTTTGGTGTATTGCTAGATCCGATTGCTAGTATTTTGTTCAGGATTCTGGAGTCTATGTTCATCAGGGATATTGGCCTGTAGTTTTCTTTCTTTGTTGTGTCTTTTTCTGGTTTTGGAATTAGAATTATGCTGGCTTCATAAAACGAGTCTGGAAGTCTTCCTTCTTCTTGAATTTTTTGAAATGGTTTGAGGAGAATGAATACCCATTCCTTTTTACTGTCAAATAATATTCTATTATATGAATATATTACATTTTATTTATCCAGCCATCAGTTGATGGACATTTGGGTTGTTTTCACTTTTTTGCAACTATGATTAATGCTTCTATGAACATTTATGTACAAATTTTTTAAAATCCTCACCCAAGGATATGCTTATTGATTTGAGAGAGAGAGAGAGAGGAAGGGAGAGGTGGGAGGAGAAAGACACATTGATATTAGAGAGAGAGACATCCATATACTCCCTGACCAGGGATCAAACCCACAACCTAGGTATGTGCCCTGACAGATAATCAAACCCCTAATTTTTTTTTTGTATATGGGATGACACTTCAACCAACTGAGCAACCCAGCGGGGGCTTATGTACAAGCTTTAGACAAGTTGCTGAGTTTTTATTGTTTCTTTTGGATATACTCATAGGAATAGAATTGTTAGGTCATATAGTAACTTTATATTTAACATTTTTAGGAACTGCCAAACTGTTTTACAAAGTGGTTATACCATTTTACATTCATATTTACATTAAAGTGTTCCAACTTTTCCACATCCTCACCAACATTTGTTTTTATCTATTTTTTTATTATAGCCATTCTAGTAGGTGTAAAGTATTACCTCATTGCAGTTTTGACTAATGATGTTAAATATCTTTTAATGTGCTTACTAGCCATTAATATATATTCTTCAGAGAAATGCCTAATTCAGATCCTTTGCTCATTTTAAAATTGATTTATTTGTCTTTTTTATTATTGAGCTGTACAAGTTCTTTATATATTCTAAATACAAGTCCCTTATCAGATATATGATTTGCAAATACCCTTTTATGGGTTGGTTTTTACTTTCTTGATGATGTTCTTTGAAGTACAAAACTTTTTAGTTTTGATAAAGTCCAGTTTATTTATTCTATTGTGATTTGTCCTTTTGATGTTCTATTTAAGAAGGCTTTGCCTAACTCGAGCTCACAAAGACCTACTCCTAGGTTTTCTTCTAAGAATTTTTTAGTTTTAGCTCTTACATTTAGGTCTATGATCCATTTTGAGTTCATTTTTGTGTATAGGGGAAGAAAGGGGACCACTTCAGTCTTCTGCATCTATATATCCTATAACTACATTTTAAATTATGTCTATTACTCAGTTTTCTTGTGTTCTGAGAAATACATATTGTTAATTCAAAGGGAAAAGATAGTTTTTTTGTTTCCCCTCTCATAATTTGTTCTTGGATCACACTTATATTCAGTTTAAGTAAATAAATACTTTCCCAGCAATGCCCAAATACACTGGCTAAAACACCTTGTGTACACCTGGAAGGTGAATATTCAGCAGTCATCGAAGTGTTGAGGGTTATTATATTATATCCAAAAATGAATCTTAAAAGAGAATGGTCATTTTTCTCCTGTGAAATTAACAAAGATTATAAAAACTGATACTACTCAAAATGGGCAAGGCTACAGTAAAAAATAAGGGGGGGGGGTTCTACAATGTTACTTTTAGGAATACAAATTTAATGCTTTGTGGAAGGCAATTTGCCCATATTTATCAAAAGCCTCAAAAATGTTCATGCCCTTTGATCCAATCATCCCTCTACTCAGTCGTATTCTACAGAGATAAAGTTTGCTCACACAAGTATATTTGCAAAGCTATTTATCTCAGTATTTAAAAAATTGAATCACTTTCTTGCTTCTGAATATTTTGATTTGACAAAAAATTTTGAGAACACCAATCAGAAAGGATATATGTATGTACCCCTATGTTCACAGCAGCACTATTTACAATAGCTAAGATCTGGAAACAACCCAAGTGTCCATCAGTAGATGAGTGGATTAAAGAGCTGTGGTACATGTACCCAATGGAATACTATGCAGCTGTAAGAAAGAAAGATCTCTTATCCTTTGAGATGGCATGGAAGGACCTGGAGAGTATTATGCTAAGCAAAACAAGCCAAGCAGAGAAAGAAAAATACCACATGATCTCACTTAATTGTGGAATATAATGAACTAAACAAACTGCGGAACAAAATTAACCTGGAGACACAGAGGTGGGGTACAGACTGACAAGCCTCAGGGCGGGGTGGGTTGTGGGGGAAGAGATAAACCACAGAACTCACATGCATGTATGCATGACCAATGAACATAGACAACAAAGCTGGGTATGGGGCAGGGGGGAAGGGGAGAAGGGTGTCAATGGGGGAAAATGATAAACATCTGTAACAAAAACAAATTAATAAATAAAAAAATTTGTAAAAATTTTGAGCATGTACTCCCACAGTATAATAATCATTCATAAATTATATGCACTAATTTAGTACTTTATATTATAAAGCTATATGTAATCAATTGAAGAATATGGAAAGATAAAATAAACAATACTTTAAAATAAATTTAAATTTATTTTATTAATACAAAAAATTTTGTTTCCAATAAAATTATTGTTAATTATCTGATATAAGAACAATGCTATTGAATGTCAAATCCAATAAGATAATTATGTTTTCTCTTAGCAAAGAGTTTTTTTTAATGGTGGAAGTGTCAGTTCTGCCTTTTTTGGTTATTCATATGTACTTGAGTGATTAGTGTTATCTTAAATTTGAGGTCTATTTGCAAATTCTTGTTTTGTTTTGTTTTGTTTTGTTTTTAATCCTTATCCAAAGATATTATCTTCAGATAGAGTGGGAAGGAGAGAGGAAGGGGGGGGGGAGAGAGAGAACCATCAATGTGAGAGAGGTACATAGATTGGTTGCCTCCTGCACGACCTCAACCAGGGCTAGGGACCAAACCACAACCGAGGTATATACCCTCAACTGGAATTGAACCTGCGACTCTTTGGTCTGCGTGATGATGTTGTAACTGCTGAGCCAAACTGGTCAGGGCTATTTGCAAATTTGTAAACCTATTTGTCTGTTTTGAGGCGTTAATTTAGTTAAAACTAAATAATGTAATAATAAATCTATCTAACTGGTACACAAAGTACAATACATGGCAATACACTGGAAATTAACTAACCAGGAAGTTGACTAAATTACTCAGCTCTGTGCAACTCCCAACTCCCTCTTTCCCAAGGACTCTCTCCCATAATTTTTCTTTGCTATTATTAGCTGAAAAAATGTACCAAGTTTTGTCACCACTGTCAATCAATATATTAAATATAGGTATAAATCTGTGGATAATTTCTTTTTTTTATGAATTTTTATTTATTTTTTTGTTACAGATATTTTACCTTTTTACCCCATTGGCACCCCCCACCCCACCCCCCCTCCACCCTGTCCCCGGCTTAGTTGTCCATGTCCATTGGTCATGCACACATGCATATAAGTTCTGTGGTTTATCTCTTCCCACCCCCCCACCCCCCATCCCCTCTTCTGAGGGATGTCAGTCTGTGCCCTACTTCCATGTGTCTGGGTCTACTGTATTCCTCAGACTGTTATGTTCATTATATTCCATATATAAGTGAGATCATGTGGTATTTGTCTTTTTCTGCTTGGCTTCTTTCACTTAGGATAATACCTTCCAGGTCCCTCCATGTCGTCTCAAAGGATAAGAGATCTTTCTTTCTTACCGCTGCATAGTACTCCATTGTGTATATGTACCACAGCTTTTTTATCCATTCGTCTACTGGTGGACACTTGGGCTGTTTCCAGATCTTAGCTATTGTAAATAGTGCTGCTATGAACATGGGGGTACATATATTCTTCCTGATTGGTGTTTCAGGCTTCTTAGGGTATATTCCCAGCAGTGGGATGTAGATAATTTCTAACATTTTCCTCTGTATGCCAGTGGGTTGGTTCTCCTACATCCCTCCCAGAGAAAATGCCCCACTTTAAAGACAATTGTTATAAAGCTAAATGTTTAAAAACTTGGATTCTGAAGTTAGATCGTGTTACATATCCTGAATCTCACACTTACTGAACCTCAATCAGTTTCTTCATCTGCAAAGTGGGAATAGTAGAATTATATCCTTTGTAGGGTTATTGTAAGGATTAAATAAGATAATGTATGGAGTGCTTAGAACATTTAGTGCTTAATTAATGTTAGATAATATTATTACTTCAATTTTTCTACAGGGATCATTTAATATTTTTATATTCAGGAAAGAAAAATCCTTAAAAAAATAAAGCTTGACTCAAAGTTACGTAAAAGTGAGGGCTATGATCTCTCTTGCTCTTTTTCCATCCCTACATGCCTAGTCCAATGCCTGACCCACAGTTCTGTTCACAATTTGTTTGTTAAATGACTGAATAAAATGATGGCTAGAGATACAGATGACAGCTGCAGTAGTGAAGAGTTCCTCCACTGTGTATATGCTGATGATAGGAGACAACGGAGTGTGGTTAGGAGAAAGTGCACAGAAAGTATTATTTAATCACAATGCTACCAGGTCCCTTTTCACAACCCAAACATATTTACATGGCTTACCTTTGTCCTATACATTCCCATAGAATTTCCTCCCCACTAAAAATGACAAGGCATCAACATTTGTCCTGGTGCCCCAGGAGCTAAAGGTGACTAAAGGATTTGTTCTGAATATACAGCTGCATGAAGATGGAAATCTCTATTACTAATTTATTTTAAAATTAGTGCAAAATCATAAATAAAATGTAAATTATACCTTGAAACACATTTACAGTATATTCAACTCCTGCATGCACAAATGTTTTGCACAAAACATTTCTGTCCCTTAGCTATAACCCAACCCCAGCCAGACGTCTGACAGATCCATCTATTGATCAAAGGGAAATTCTCCGTGTGGCTCCCTGCACAAATAACTGTCAGGACTAGAAAAATAGCTTGGCCTGCATGTCCTGCTGCTGAAAGGCTACAAGTTTCCTTTTCATCTATGAAGAACTGAATATTTCATCAAATAATGATTTCTTTAGACGTGAACCTAGCATATTTTATTCTGAGCTAGCCATATTTGAATGTTTCAGAACTTGGGGTTGTGAGCCAGTCAACCATAACATTAAATGCTTATTTGAGGGCTTCAGCACAATTTTAGTTGAATGAAAAGTTGTAATTCTTTATTTGAAAATAGAAAATTTCATGTAATTTATTTTAAATTAAGCATTGTACAGAGTTTAGAATAATTCCTGATGGAATCATTGTACCCAGTACTGTCCTAGTTTTGTGGCTACAGGTCCTAGAATTTAGTTATTCATTCAGCATAATCTTCCTTTAGACTCAATATTTAGATCCCAGAGGGCTGCTATTGCCTTGGATGGGGTACACATAGTATAATACAGAAGAATGTGCGAAGTAACTTCAGGTACAGGGAGGTTCCCACTCTCTCTCATCAAACTTCTGCCCTGCCTGTGTGCAGTATGGGGTCCAGGGTCTTCTGAAGCTTTTCAAAGTGAGGAGGTAGTAGGAATATCTCCAGGGCAGGGAGAGTGGGCAGCAGTTTAAATGGGCTTCCTTTTGCTCTTTTCCCTGTTTTTATCCACCGTCATGGGATACACCTGAATGATAGTGCTCGTGGCAACTTGGGAGAACCTAGGTGTTCCTTGCTCTCCTTGAAGCTCCTTTTAAAAAAATCTTTACTGTTGAAAGTATTACAGATGTCCCCACTTTATTCCCCTATTGACACCCTCCTACCCACTCCCAACCCCTCCTGCTTTCCCCAAACTATTGTCTGTGTCCACTGGTTATGCATATATACATATAAGTTCTTTTTTTTTTTTTTTTTTTTTTTATCCTCACCCGAGGACATTTTTCCATTTTTTGTTCAGGTAGAGTGGGAGGGAGAGAGTGGAACAGAGAGATGGAGAGAAACATCGATGTGAAAGGAACACATCGAGTGGCTGCCACCCGCACCACCGACCAGGGCCGGGGACAAACTGCAACCGAGGTACGTGCCCTTAGCGGGAACCGAACCCGGGTCTCTCGGGACCACAGGCCGACGCTCCAACCGCTGAGCCAAACCGGCCAGGGCTATACATATAAGTTCTTTTGTTTATCTCTCCCCAACCCCCCTCTGATGTTTGTCGGTCTGTTCCCTACTTCCATATCTCTGGTTCTATTTTGATCATCAGCTTATTTTGTTCATAATATTTCATACATAAATGAGATCATGTGGTACTTGTCTTTCTCTGATTGGCTTATTTCACTCAGCATAATACTCTGCAGGTCCCTCCATGTTGTTTCAAAGGGTAAGAGATCTTTTTTTCTTACAGCTACATTGTATTCATTGTGTAAATTGTACCACAGCTTTTTTATCCACTGATGGACACTTGGGTTGTTTCCAGATCTTAGCTATTGTAAATAGTGCTGCTATGAACATAGGGGTGCATATATTCTTTCTGATTGGTGTTTCAGGCTTCTTGAGTTATAGTCTTAGAAGTGGAATCACTGGGTCAAATGGCAGTTCCATTTTTAATTTTTGAGGAAACACCATATTGTTTTTCATAGTGGCTGCACCAGTAGACACTCCGTTTTTGACATAATACTCTGCAGTCATCATCAAGTTTATGATCACGGCCTCTATAATCCATTCTGTCTCAGCCAGTTTGGAAAATGAAAGAAGGACCAGGAATTGAACTGGTTTACTTAAATCCATACATTATGCTCTAGTTTGGTCCAATGGAAGAAAGAAGCTTGAAGGGAGAATCAGAAGAAGGATTCTAGTTCTAGCTTTGAACCAGTTAGCTGTGACCTTGAGCAAATCAGCCTGAGTTCTCTGTGACTCAGTTTCTTCATTTTCAAACAGGAGTAAAGAAACCTGCTTTAATTCGGTTTGTTGTGATAATCAGATGAGATAACCTATGTAAAAATTCCCTAAAACATTTTAAAGCAATAAAAATATGACAAGTTTAAAAAAAACTCCATTTTAGTACAAAGTAGGTTAAACAGTTATAAAATAAAAATAAAGCAGATAAAAGGTTGAAACAATACAAACCAGACTTACATTAGAAAATATTAGGCATCATTTTTATTGTCCTATAAAATATTATAGCAGAGGAAAACTATAAAATAACAAGGCCTGCCTATCATTCAGACTCTCAGGAAAAAACTTACAAGATCTATAAACAAGCATTGATCTGAGGTAAAGGTTTAAGAAAACTGTTGAGTTTTCAACATATAAGCCAAAGGCCCAATCTTGATAATGAGGTTTGTTGCCTGACCTGAGTTGAGGTAACCGAGTCTCGGGCCAGAAGACCTGGGCTAGCAGCGGACAGGTCCGCACCTCCTGTGGTAGTTTGCGTGCCGTGACCAGGTCTAGAGCAGCCTGGTGCTGGCTCACACCTACAGTGCCATGTAAAGCATTAATACTGCCACCAAGGTCTGGGACCAGGGTCTTGCTGTGCCAGCACTGGAGCATCTTCCTCTTAACTGTGCTTGAACTGTGGAACCAAGGACTGTTCTGTTTATGTCCACTTATGGGCTTAAGAGCAGGCCTAGACAAGGCTTCTTTCAAACAGAAACCTTGCAACATCCCCAGATTAGCTAGATGTATGTTTATGGCAAAGAACTTTAACCATGTCCAAAATTGGGGTTCCCACCTGATGTCTAATGGCCTGAGGGATAGCCCAGAGTAAGCCAGTTAGCAGGGAGGAGGAGTAGGGGCGGAGAGGGAGGACGAGGAAAGGTAAAAGAGGAGAGGAGGAGGGGACAGTTTGGGGGCGGACAAGCTTACTTGTGTTTGACCTATGCCTTGTGGGTCTGTTTCTTCTATGTCGATGCTCACTTCTACCTGCTTTAGCTTTGTGTCTGCTACAATGGCATCTTTGTAACTTAAAAGTTCCCTCGGAATGTATTTCGAAAAGTGGAGTAGCCTAGTTAAAGAATAGGTGCATGTTGGAGCTTCTGCTGCACGTTGCCAAATTGGCTTCAAGTCAGTTTATGTCGTTTTACATACCAAAGGTTAGTAAGGGGTCGCGTTTACCAGTGTTTCTTAAAATCTTAGCCAGTTTTTTTTAGTTGGAAAAGGGCCTGTATTTATTTTTGGAATCTTCAGTTTTTAAATTACAAACTAACCAATCAATTCAACAAGATTTTAATAGAGACACTATATTCTGTTCTCTTTTCCATTAAAAAGCACTTTGGAGGTTTCTAAGGAAGTGTTTGTCCTGCTCCTTGCCCTTATATATTAGGGGAGCTAAATATTTGCTCAATATCCTTGAACCAAGAGACAAAAAGGACCTGCAAAAATATGTGAATCTGGATGGAAAAGGTCCTGACAAGGCAGGGTACATTTACCCCGAGGTGGGAGAGGGTTTCTACCTTCACCTTCTGAGAAATCCCTTGGTGAGAGGACAGAGAACATGGTGGTAACGGGAGGCTTGGTAGTGCAGCTTCACTCCTCATGCACCCAGGGCTGGGATGCGGACAGTCAGGTCAATGAAGACTGTGCTGCATGTGGTGGATGGGCCTCGGGTGTCCGCTTCTCCTTCCTGTGTGCTTTCCCGTACTGCAGAGGCTGGGAAGCTAGACACTACAATTTCTAGGCTCTTTCGCAGCTATCATTCCGTATGCAGATTAAGTTCTGCCTGTTAGATGCTCTATTAGGAGATGAGGCAGAGGCCATCCTCCCGCTGTGTTTAGATGTTTTTTTGCTGGCAAACTGAGGTCATGGAGACTGTGGGTTTTTATGCAGCAGCATTCCGGAGTGTTCTGTCTCCAACTTCAAGGATTGGACTAGCTTTAAGAGTTGTGGGATGGCAGCTTCCTGACCCCTGAACCATGGTGTGTTCTGGATAGTTCCAGTACTGGCTTCCCAATTCCCACCTCCCTGGCAGGCGAGCCACTCCCAGAGCAACTAGGTCAGCAGCCTTCTTCCGGGAGTCATTTCGGGAGGCCCGGCTTGATGCCTGCTTTCTAGCCTCTAATAATTTTTGTTTTGTTTTTGCAATTGACTTTTTTTTTTTTTAGAGCACTTTTAGGTCCATAGCGAAATCAGGGGGAAAGTTCAGATAGTTTCCATATATCTCCCACCCACCCACCACCAGTGAACATCCCAGAGCCAGAGTGGTACATTTGTTACAATCAAGAACCCTACTTTAACACACTGTCACCCAGAGCCTATTGTTTCCATTAGGATTCAGTCTGGGTGTTGTACATTCTATAGGTTTTGACAAATATATAATGACATTTTCCACCATGATAGTAGCATACAGAGTATTTTCATTGCCCTAAAAATCCTTTGTGTTCCACTTATTCATTCTTCCCTCCCGCCTAACCCCAGCAACTACTGACCCTTTTGCTATCTCCATAGTTTTTCCTTTTCCAGAATGGAGTTGTAGTCATACAGTGTGTAGTCTTTGCAGAATGGCTTCCTTCACTTAGTAATATCCATTTAAGTTTCCTTCATGTCTTTTCATGGCTTGATGGCTCATTTCGTTTTAGTGCTGAGTAATTGTCTGTATGGATGTACCAGTTTATCCATTCACCTACTGAAGGACAAGTTGGTTGCTTCCAATGATTTTGTAAGCACCCAATTTCCTGCATTAAATACTTTGATGCTTAAATACCTACAGGAGTTCTCATTTCCTGCATTTTCCCTGACTAATAAAGAAGATAAGGTGTCTATTAAGATACATACTGTTGGCGTGGGGTCGAAGTCACAACAGAAGGGGGCACACTGAGAAATAGCTTTACCTGATCATTACTTTTCTAATTTATATCCTTCGTCATGTTATTTGAATTCCTCAAATATCCCCACCTTGTTCTGTTCCCTGCGAGAGTGGAGAGATTACTGTCACAGACTAATCTCAAAAGAGATTTGGGGGATCTAAGATTAGGTTTTCCCTTGTGGGAACCAACAGAACGGGGCTCACTCTGCCTCTGTGTATTTGCTCCTATGCATAGCTCTTCTCTCAGTTCCAAGAGCACACTAAGCATTTTCTGTTCTCGTGGTCTTCCCACTTGTTTCTGGGATCCCCTTTCTCTCACTCACCACATATCTGGATCTTTTTCATTTTTCAAGTTTTAGCTCAATGTTAGCTTGTTATGATGGACGGAGACTTGAGTTGGGGTGGTGAACACAAATACAGTGTATAGATGATGTTTTGTGGAATTGTGCACCTGAAACTGTATAATTTTGTTAACCAGTGTCACCCCAATAAATTCAATAAAAATAAAATGTTACCTTCTTATATAATGTAAACTTTCGCTGTTGTTTTCTAGGGCATCTCCCTTTTTTTGCAGAGTGATATACTTAATTCAGGCCATAAGAATCTCAAGCTTTACTTTAGATCCAGCAAAAACTTTGTCATATCCCAACAGTTAAATATGAGAGACAACATACAAGGGAATTTGTTTCCATTATCTCGTGTAACAGATCACCTCAGAACTTTGTGGCTTAAAACAAGATCTTGTTAACTCTAGTAATTCTAAGAGTTAACTGGTTTCAGCTGGGTGGTTGTTCTGTTGGTCTTTCTGCAGTTTCTCATGTAGCTGCAGTCAGATGGTAGCCTGGCAAATCCAGAATAGGTTCACTCACACATCTGGTCCTTTGGCAGGGCTGGCTGGAAAGCTGATTCAGTTGGACGCTAGGATGGCCAGGCTTCCCTCTTCCATGTAGTCTCAAGGCCTCTCTGTGTCCACATGGCCTTTCCATGTGGTGTCCCCATGTGGCTTTTCCATCAGAGCAGCTAAACTTCTTCCATGGTGGCCTAGAGTTCCCAACAGGACAAAAGCAGAAACTGCCAGGACTTCTTAAGGCACATTGCTGGAATTGGCACGGCAGCACTTTGGCCACATCTTTTATTTATTTATTTTTTATTTTTATTTATATTTATTTATTTATTTATTTATTTATTTATTTATTTATTTAATCCTCACCCGAGGACATTTTTTTTTTTATATTTTGTTCAGATAGAGTGGGAGGGAGAGAGAGAGAGAAACATCGACGTGAAAGGGACACATTGAGTAGTTGCCACCCGCACAACCCAACCAGGGCCGGGGACAAACTGCAACTGAGGTACATGCCCTTAGCGGGAACCGAAACAGGGTCTCTGGGGACCGCAGGCCGACGCTCTAACCACTGAGCCAGACTGGCCAGGGCTATTTTTTATTTTTAAACTTATGTTTATTGTTGAATGTATTACAGTTGCCCCCCCCTCCCTTTTTCCTCCATCAATCCCCTCCTCCCTGCTCCCACCCCCTCCTGCCTTCCTCACACTATTGTCTGTGTTTATTGGTTATGCATATATGCATAGTTCTTTGGTTTATCTCATCCCCCCCTCCCCCCCCCCTTCCCTTTGAGGTTCATCAGTCTAAGAACCAATTTGTACTTCTTAATCCTTTCACCTTTTTCACCCATCCCCCCAAACCCCTCCCATCTGGCAACCAACAAAAATTCACTGTATCTATGAGTCTGTTTCTGTTCTGCTTGTTCATTTTGTTTGTAGATTCAATTGTTGATAAATATGTAGTTATTGCCATTTTATTGTTCATATTTTTGTTCTTATTCTTCAAGAAGACCCATCAACATTTCATATAATACTGGTTTGGTGGCGATGAACTCCTTTAGCTTTTTCGGCCACATCTTTTGATTAGAGCAAGTTATAGAGCCAGCTCAGGTTCCACGTGGATAGGAGCTACACAAGGGTGTGGACACCAGGAGGCCTGGCGCATCAGGGTCCACCTTTGCAGACTAGCTACAGCACCACTTAAATATTGTCAGTCAATGGACTTTGCCAACATCCATGAAGCTGACTAATGAGTAATAACGATGATCATTCATCATGATGATGATGAATGAAGAGGGTTTTATCTGCTATTTTAAAACTGTTTTTCTTCTTAGGAAATGAGATAGTTCATAGGAAACCATAGCAGATTCTCTAAGAACTGGGAGCCAAATGATGATTTAAGAATTTAAAAAAGTTCAAAGCTACACATGATGAATGATATTAGCCATCTGGAAAAGTCTTTAGGGCTAATAAATTCCTATATCATTCAAGAAGAAAAGTAGCCATTAAATTTCATAAATAGGAGAAAGAGTTTGGGTTGAAAACCAGAATACAGTGGGTTAAGGAGGGAGTATGAGGTGGCAACATGGACAGGACAAGGATGACAACTTATTCAAGCAATGTCGCCAGGAGCTCTGATGCACTAACTGTGTGACAACCTTTCTGGATGGTCATTTGGCCGAAGTTAATAAAACCCTGAGTATATTAATGTCTTTTGGCCCAGTGATTCAACTTCTAAGAAATTAGCTTAATGAAATAATCATACATATGCAAAGATTTATATACCAGGAAATTCACTTAACTTTGTTTTATTGTGAAATACACCTTATATACAAAAGCACGCACAGAACATTGGAGTTTGTTTTCAAGAACTGTATTGAAATAAGTACCTATGTAGCTACCATTCCAGAGAACAAGGAAACCATTGCCCCCATGTGCCCTTTCCCAAATGCATGCCTCTTTCCCCCACAAGTAACAACTGTCCTAATTTCTGAACAATTATTTCTTTGCTTTCCCCATAGAGTTTTACCACCTTTGAATGTATCTCTACATAATATAATGTTTAGGTTTGTCTGCTTTTGAATTTAATATAATGCAATTATGCTGTTTGTATTCTATAATTTGCTTCCTTTGCTCTCCATTATGTTTTTAAGATTCTTCATTGTTGATGGGTATGGTTTCTGCTCTTTCATTTATACTGCTATATATTGATCTATTTTACCTTGATGAATATTTGGTTATCTATTTTTTTCTATTATAAACAAGGCTGCTAAAAACACTGTTATTCGCGTTTTCTGCTGCATGTGTACAAGAATTTCTCTTGGGTATAATCAAAGAAGTAGAATATAATAGATTAGCATATGTTCAACTTTCCTAACAATGCTAAACTGTTTTTCAAAGAGATTTTACTAATTGACATTTTGGTATATGAGAGTTTCGGTTTCACCACATCATCATCCATCCTTGAAATTGTCAGAGATTTTAACTTTTGCCAATTGAAGCAAAAGTGGTATCAGTTAAGCAGAATGCTGTGCATTGGTTGCCAATCCCTGGGGGAGTGGGACTCCAACTACATGCAGAATAGTAAAGATCATTACAATGCCAGTCACCAGGAGTAGAAGTCAAACTCCTGCACACAGGCATCTCGGTATCTGAGTTGCTAGGGAAAACACAACAGAGTCAGGCCATGGCAAAAGGACTCTGACCCCTCCCCCGTGGAGTCTGAAATACTGAAAACCAGGGCTGTGCCTAGGGTCATTGATGCATCGTTCGAGCAGAACAAAGAATCACACATTGAGCCTGAAACAGGGAAGGATATTCCCACACAAGGCTATAAGCCCAGCATACACTGTGTGGGCTCTCTATCTTTTAGTAAGGAAGTGTTCCAGGCCCACAGACATTATTATGTACCCAAATGGGGGTTTGAGAGGTCCTGCACATGAGATTGCCTTTCCCAATGGTATCTTTGCGTGTGTTTTTTCTAACTACAGTCTTATTGAGATACAGTTTACCTTTCATACAATTTACTATTTAAAGTGTAGAAGTCCATGGTATTTAGTCTATTCACAGAGTGATGCAGTCATTACCACTACATCGTTTTTAAACATGTTTATCACCTCAAAAAATAGCCCTGTATTCATTAGAAATCACTCCACATCACCTCCAGCCCCTGACAACTACTAATCTACTTCCTGTCTCTGTGGATTTTCTATTTGGGACATTTTATACAAATAAAATTATACAATATATGGCCTTTCGTGACTAGCTTTCTTCACTTAGCACACTATTTTGAAGTTTGTCAATATTATAGCATGTATCAGTACTCCATTCTTCACTTATTTTTTAAAATATTTTTCTTTTTATTGATTTTAGAGAGAGAAGAAGCAAAAGGGAGAGAGGGATAGAAACATTGATGAGAGAGAACATTGAACAGCCGCCTCCTGCATACCTCCTTCTGGGGATCCAGTCCGCAACCTGGGCATGTTCCCTGACTGGGAATTGAACCAGCGACCTCTTGCTGTATGGGTCAACCCTCAACCACTGGGCCACACTGGCCAGGCTGTTCTTCATTTATTTTTATTGTTGAACAATATTCCATTGTATAAGTATAATACATTTTATGAATGTATGTTTTATGGTGAATGTTTATTCATTCATCAGTTGATAAATATTTGAGTTATTTGCTTTCTTACTATAAGACACAACATCTTAAACACTTTAATTCCATGTATTGCCCTCGTGACTTCTATGAAATTGTTGTCATGCATTTTAACTTAAAATTATTATCATGTACTCAGTTTAAAAGTGTAAACAATTTGCCCGGCCAGTGTGGCTGAATGGATTGAGCATTGTCCCATGGACTGAGAGGTCCTGGTTCAATTCCCAGTCAGGGTTGCTGCCTGGGTTACTGGCTCAATCACCAGTAGGGGGAGTAGCAGATGGCTATTTCTCTCTCACATTGATGTTTCTATCTATCCCTTTGTCTCTCTAAAAAATCAATAAAATCATATTTAAAAGTATAAACAATGTAAAACAATTGCAAAGAATTCACGAGAGGAACAAATGGAGTGAAATTGTCCTATGATCTTATATTTTTCCGTAAGAAAGTAAATGTGTTAATTACAAAGATTGGTACATATGTTGTTTTGTTTTATTTTATTCTTCAATTGTTTTTATTTCAGCCCTCCTATCTGAACTTACATTCTTTCCAGTATAAATATATATATATATATATATATGCATATGTATATGTATGTGTTTAAATATCAATGTGCCAAGAAAATAAAACACTATCAATTTAGAATTCTATACCCAGAGAAAATATCTTTCAACAGTGAGAGCAAAATAAAGACATTTTCAGATAAAAATTCAGAAAGAGTTTGCCAGCAGCATACCGGCAGTAGAGGAAATGCTGGTGAATATAGTTAGACACATTGAAGGTTTCTTTTCCCTGGCTTCTTGCTTCCACTGTTGCCTTAGGGAGCATAGCTCTTACTCTATTTATCGCTCTTTTCAAAGTAAACTAACTTTTATCCCTGGCTGCTTTTAAGATATTTTGTATTTGATCTTCTGGGTTCTGCCTTCAGGTAGTCTTTGGCCTAAATATTCTTTATTTCCTTGCAAGTTCTTTGATGCTTTTGAATATATTCTCAGCATGATAATTTGTTTTTAGTGATAGTATCTACCTAGGATCTTGGCCTGGCATGATACCAGAAATAAAATATCAAGTTTAATAACAAAACACTAGAAACAATCTTATTGTCCAACAGTAGCTACTGGTTAAGTAAAATGATACATTCTTTTCAATGTAATGCTGTATAGGCATTTAACTCATATTTTTAAAAGGAAACACGTCAGAAGAGCAGAAAGTCCTACCATAATCAAAGGATGAAAGGTAAGGGTGGAACTTGTATGTTTTGGGAACTTCCTGTGTGTTAGGCATTGTCTTATGAATATTTATATGGTTACTGTTTTTAATCCATACAACAGCTTTATGATGTAGAGATAATTCTTCCTCACCTAAAAAGGAAAGACTCAGAAACATTTAATAACGTGTCTAAGACCATCTACCAAGGACAAATAAAACTATAACTACATATATTTATCTGGATAAAAGATACTAACAGAAGGCTGGACTCTGCCAAGAGTCAATTAAAGATGAAAGAATAAGTTTTTTGGGGGGGGGCTCTGTCTAGCTCTATACAAGCTGTGAGGATAGTAACTGGCTGATGTGATGTCAGTTGGCCCAATGTATCTCTGTAATGGTGCCAGACAATTATTACAGAACTATGGAGTGCATCCAAATAACTCTCCTACTCTCACTCCATGCCATCAGCTACCTTCTGACTGTCATATTTTCCTGCAGATGAAAAAAGATGTGTACCACTTAACCATCAAGGCAGTGGTACTTCTCACTATAAAATAATACCCTGGGTCCTGGCCAGTGTGGCTCAGTTAGTTGGGCATCGTCCTGTGCATTGAAAGGTTGCCAGTTTAATTCCTAGTCAGGGCACAGGCCTGGGTTGCAGGCTCAATCCCTGGGAGGGGGTGCATGCAGGAGGCAGCTGATGAATGTTTTGCTCTCAGATTGATGTTTCTCTCTCCCTCTCCCTCTCTCTTTCAAAAAAAATCAATTAAAAGATCTTTCAAAAAAAATAATACCTTGGTCTTTGAGTTTATTTATCAGTCTCTTGTAAGTTGAATCATGTGACCCATCCCTCTGAGCTCTGTCAGTTACTAGTGCTCTGACACAGTCGACTTTCCAGACCTACAAAGCTGAGGACCAAGGAGATTCTTCCAAGGTAATACAACTGGGAGCCCTTCACTGGCAGCCAGCCAGCCTTTCTCATATCTTCATTTTGCTTAATTAAGGTGCCATTTGAGTAACTTGTTGAAAGTCTTCTCCCTATTATTAAGTTTTTACCACTCACATCCAAACCCACCTTTCTGTACTCTGCATTGTGAAGCTGGGTCTAAAATTCTAAAAAGCACATTTCAACTTTATCAGGGAGCCTGTAATGCTAGAGGGGGAAGAAGGGACTTGCTACTTCAAGTGCTTCTTAAATTTTCCTGTTTCTGTGAACATAACGCTAGCATCACTTCTTCATCCCAACAGCTTTAGTTCATTCCTATAGCAGCAGCTTAATTCAGTTTGGAGTTGTTCCCAATACTGCAGGATCAGATCCCTCCTGCCCTCTCAGATACCTGCATAAGCTGCCAGTATTTTCTCTTCAGAGGTCAGCAACCTCCTCTGAGTTCCTAAGTTGTAATAATTCCAATTTATTTCCTTTGTTCCCCAGTCCTAGAGGTGTTAAATCTACGTGCAGTTGCTACCTCTGTGACACCTCTTTTGCCCTCTCATTTACTTAGTTAACTTTGTACCTAGATAACAATTATATTTTCTCTGTTCTAAAAACTGGTATGGTTTCTGTCTCTTGACTGTGCCTTGAATGATACAGGTGTGTATATGAGCTGCAATTTTTCTGTTCCTTTTATTGAAATTGGCAAGAAGATATTTACTCATGTCTAAGACTCTGGATATGATTTTCAAAAAAAACAAAAACGAGATGAGTTCACATCAAACAATTTGTCAAAATAGGAAGAAAACTGGAAGAAATAAATGAACAATAGAGTGGCACATTTTGTAGATATTTGATTTGATTTTTTCCACATTCTCCATAACTGAGCAGTTGCTCAAGGTGCTCCTATGTCTTTTTCTTAGTTCTGGAAGCCAATAAATCCCAAAATAACATCATTACAGTAAAACAAGCTGCATAGCCCAAAGATGGATTTACTGGAATGATGTCAAATGATTGTTTCCATAGCACTGAGTGCTTACTTTAGGACTTTCTTAGAGCTGAGATTTCACAAGGTTATTATTTTGGCTTGAGGAGAGGCTTGAAAGGATATTCTGGGGGAAAAGAGCATGGCTTAACAATTGCTTACTTTTGGGAGGGTTCTGAGGCTGCCTGAAGGGCAAAGAAAGAACAGCTCATGTTTTGAAGACTTTATAACCAGTTGTCTCCAAGAGAAAAAAAATGGTTTAGCTGGCATGTAATAAATAAATAAATAAGCCAGTCCTGATGGTTAAACCAAAATTTGAAATTGTGGCTTTGAATAATTATTCAGGCTTATCTTGCCAAGGAATGCACATGCTTTGGATCTTTTCAGAATGCTCCAGTTTGAAAAAGAAAGCTTCTTCAGCGGTACTAACCTAGGAAATGGAATACATTTCCTTCATTTTCCCTGAAATCTGGAACCTCCCTCCACCACAGATCTAGGGTACACAGCTGTAGCTCAAGGCATCGTTTATGGAAATAATTGTTTTTGTACTTCTGAGCTAAGCCAAGCACCTCCTATTTCAGAAGAATTGCCCCCCCGTCTCCTTCTTCCCCCAGGATGTGTTTCCACATTAATATTATATAAAGGCAGCCAGATATTCTTAAGCCTTTTTGAGGACTATGATTACAAGACATGGAACCTTCCCCACCATCCACACACTCCTTTTTCCACACCAATGTTATTTGAATCAAATGGCATTAAGTATCCAAAGCATTTGACTCCTGATCCCTTGCTACAGTCAACATTACCACCAGTAAAACCTCCATTCTAATCTTTGCCTCGCCTCGCTCACACAGCTCTCTTAATCCTCTGTTTTCAAACTTAAATTACCTCACAAGACACCAATATTAGAACTAGATAGAGGTGATGGTTGTAAAACACTATTAATATACTAAATGCCACTGAATTGTACACTTTAAAATGAGTAATGGTTAATTTTACATTATGTGTATTTTACCTCAGTAAAAAGCAGAGAGAGAGGACACAAATGACCAGTGTCAGGAAGAAAAGGATGGACATGGCTGCAGACCCTATAGTCATTAAAAGAGTAATAAGGGAATACTATGAAGAACACTATGTCCATCATTCAACAACTTCAATAAAATGGACAAATTTCTTGAAAGACACAAACTACCAAAATGCAAGAAGAAGTAGATAATTTGGGTAGTTGTATACCTAGTAAAGAAATAGAATTTGCAGTTAAAATCTTCCAACAACAAAAAGAAACTCTAGGCCCAAATGAATTCTACCAAACATTTAAGAAGGAAAATTTCTACTTAATTTTTCCCCCCAGAAAAAAAGAAGGGGAGGGAATAGCTATTTTATGAGGCCAGAATCTCCCCATTACTAAAAGCAGAAAAAGCAATACAAGAAAAGAAAGTACAGACCAATATCCCTCAACACCATATTAGAAAATAAAATCTAGGAATATATAAAAATGATAATACATAATGACCAAGTGATATTTATTCCAGGAGTGCAAGGCTGATTCAATAAGTTGAAAATTAGTCGATATAATTTACCATATTAACAGACTAAAGTAGAAAACCCATATGATCATCTCAATAGCTGAAAAAACAAAAACAAACAAACAAAAAAACCTGACAACATTCAACATCCATTTATGCTCAAAACTCTCAGAAAATTAGGAATAGGAAGGGATCTTAACCTGATAAAGAGCATCTGCAAGATAACTACATCTTACTTAATGGTTTAAAAATAACCCTGCATGCTAATATTTTTAAAAAGGGCAGGATATAGAAAGAAAGAAATAAACTATCTCTATTTACAGATGACAAGACTGTCTACATAAAAAATCTCATTAAATCTACAAAAAAAAAGTTTCTAGAACTAATAAATAATTTAGCAAGATTACAAGATATAAAACCAATACGTAAAAATCAATTAATTTTTTCATATATGGGCAATGAACAATTCAAAATTTAAAATTTTAAAAATATGATAGCACATGCAAAAATTGAAATACTGCCCAGGCTGGGTGGCTCAGTTGACTGGAGCTTTGTCACATACACCAAAAGGTTGCTGGTTCTATTACCGGTCAGTGCACATACCTAGGTTAGGTTTCCATCCCCAGTCGGTCAGCGTACATACAGGAGGCAACAGATCAATGTTTCTCTCACATTGATGTTTCTCTCTCTCTCCCTCTCTCTCATCCTCAAGTAAGGATTAAAACAATAAAAAATAAATAGAATTTGAGCCCTGGCCAGTTTGGCTCAGCGGTTAGAGCGCCAGCCTGCGGTCCGGAGAGACCCGGGTTCGGTTCCTGCTAAGGGCACGTACTTCGGTTGCAGTTTGTCCCTGGCCCTGGTTGGTCGTGCGGGTGGCAGCCACTCGATGTGTCCCTTCATGTCGATGTTTCTCTCTCTCTCCCCCTTCCTCTCTCTCCCTCCCACTCTATCTGTACAAAAAAAATGGAAAAATATCCTCGGGTGAGGATATAAATAAATAAATAAATAAATAGAATTTGAAAAAATGGAAATACCTGTAAACCCTACAAAATGTGTTCAGGATCTGTATAGTAAAAACTATAAAAGAAATCAAAAAGGATTTAAATAAATGGAGGTAGAAATCGTGTCCATGGTCTGGCTGGTGTGGCTCTGGTTGAGCATCGATCCATGCACCAAGAAGTCACCAGGTGGATTCCCAATCAGGGCACATGCCCAGGTTGTTGGCCCAGTCCTCAGTTGAGGGCATGCAGGAGGCAGCCAATCAATGTTCTCTCTCATCCATGTGTCTCTCTCTCTCTCTCTCCCTCTCACTTCCTAGTTCTCTGAAATTAATAAAGGAAAAAAAATTAAAAAGAAATTGTGTCCATACATTATAAGACAATATTGTTAAATTGCCAATTCTCAAATTGATCTATACATTTTTATGCAGTCCCAATCAAATCTTTGTACATAACAACACTGATTCTAAAATTTACATGTGAATACTAGTAAGTTAGAATAGCCAAAACAATTTTGAAAAAGAACAACAAAGGATTCATACTATCTGATTTCAAGACTTGCTATAAAGCTACAATAATCAAGGCAGTGTGATAATTGGCAAAGGCCTATGGTTACAAGGCCTGCACATTGCCCCCTACTACATCTTTCCCAAACACACACTGAAGCAACTTGAATCAATGGTATTTTGAATCCCAAAAGCAGGCCTGTGGGAGAGACTTTTAATTGTTCCCAAAAATCTATTCTTTCTTCTTCTGATTTTAATTGGGCACATAATAGCCCAAGCTAGAGAATATATTTTTCCTCCTCTTTTGTAATGAAGTGTGGTCATATAAGTTCTGGCCAATAGAATGTGAGCAGAAGTGTTTCAAGCATCTTCCAGCTCATGCCTTTAAAAGGACATAGAATATGAGCCTGGAATGAGAGCCATCTTTGACCATACAAGAAAGGGCAACATCCCAGAACATGACCAAACAACAAAACTGAGAAGGTGTCTGGGCTTTTGAACCTCACTGAGCAGAGCAAACCTACTTTCTATTTTATTTATGCCACTGTTATTTAATCTCTGTTGAACAACTGAAAAATATATCCTAACAAAAACAGGGACCCAGTGTTCCTGGTCTTACTTTCCAAATGCAGAAAAGTTTAAGACTTCAGGACGTTACCATGCCTAACTGCCCCAGGACTTCTCACCTTGATCACACCCTTTTGACATATTGAACTCCAAACCTATTCTACCCTTCTTTCTTTTTCTCAATTTACTCCTGCTCTTCATTCTCTTTCAGCTCCTGGCTTTATATTAAATTCACTTGTATTGTTGTTCACTCTTTTGTCTTTGTATTATATCCATTTCAATTGGTTGTAAAAGCAAAAATAGGGTAATGAAAGTTTAAAGGGTACAGTGAGCATCCAGCATAAACATTTTGCAACAGCCACTGACAACTGGTAGATTGTTTTTTCCTACTCTGATACTTTCTTTTCTCCTCTTTGAATATTTCACATGGTATTCATAGTCTTAATACATTATAGCCTAGGGAGACAATGTGTCTTGAATGCTCTCCCCACTATTTTTTAGTCCTGTTAGAACAGTTACAATGTAGCTTGATTTATGTAATATTCAAACCTCAGCAACCACTTACAAAGAAGTGTTTATTAAAACATTGATTTTTTTTCATCTTTACTTATGGAAATTAACTTTTATAAAGCAAAGAAAGCAAAATTCCACTGTGCAAACAATGTAAATGATACACCAGTCTTTGCTTGTAGGCACTAATTTTCATTTATTATGAGTTAAATAATATTGCATTCCAAATGTTTATTCTCCAGTGATTTGGCAAAGACAAATTCTCATTTTTAAATAAAAAAATTGAACATGCTAATAAACTCTTTTCGGCAATTTTATTGATTTTCATCTTTGCTTTTTATAACTGTTAGGAATTTACCTACGTGATTTTTTTTCTGTACTAGAAGAAAAATATAGGTGCAGTAAGAGGCACTATTTTAAATAATGTTATAAATATTTTTAAATGTAAGATATGCCCTTTAGGGTGATGCAAATTCACTTAATAGATTCTGCAATATTTGGAAATAATAGTAACTATCATTTATTAAAAATTGAATACATGTTAAGAATTGTGTCTTTATTTACACTATAGTATTTTATCATACCATAAGTATTTCCTCTTCCAAAGTTACATAGCTAGCTTTAAATCTGATAGGCATAACCGCAAAACTTACATAGACTACTTCACATGTATTTATTTGAAGGGTATTTCAATATTGCAAATTGCCAATAATAAATTTAATATTGATGCTCCCTTTTTTACTGTTTATGATAGATCAATCCAATAATATTCATATCTCAACTTATAACCTTTATTTATGGATAAGTAGTGGTTTCTACTGGAATCCTTTGCTAGTTCACTGAAAAAAATAAACTTGCTCTACAGTTTAATTTTATTACAAATAATCAATTCTAGATAATATTTTTCTTTGCCTACATGGGTAAAGATAATAATAATGGTTACCATTTATTGGGTGCTTATGATGTGCCAGACATTGTGCTAGGTCCTTTACATACATTGCCTTATATAATTTTCACAAGAAACACAACCCTGTGTGGCAGATATTTTATCTCCACTTTACAGTTGAAGAAACTAAGTCTCAGAGAGAATTAAGTAAATTGCTCAAATTATCCAGTGAGAATGTGTCTTAGCCAAGATCCAAATTTCTGCTTTTAGTCATTTTGGGAGCATCACTGCACGACTGAATGCCAAAACATGACTAAAAAGTGGTGGTGGTGGTGAGGAATTAGTCATTAATTACTGATTACTTGGTGTCATATAGACTTCCAGTTGTACTGAATTCAACCAAAGTCTTTATTGAATTCCTTTACTCTGATTTCTTATGTGGCTAAAAATCCAAGGAGAACTGATTGAATTCTCTCAGCTCTAAAGTTTCCCAATCATTTGGAAGCATGTAACTCATATAAAAAATAATTCCTAAAAATCTCAATTATATGATTAAATGGCAATCACATTCACACATATATGTGCAAAAATATGGTAATAAGGGAAGAGAAATAATTGTAGTAATAATGAAATAACAATACAACAATTAAATATCACGGTAGTAATGTCTGAATTAGAACTTGTAGAAGTTGAAACATTGAAGTTGAAATAAAATTTCTCTCTTCAATTTAGAAGTAATATCTTTATATTACCTTAAAATATTAGGGAAAAGCTATTTCATGAAGACTTCCTTCCCTCTGCAGACTATTCTTCAGAATCCTAGTAAGCTTTCACAGATGATAGCTTAATTTTATTTTTAAACTCTAGGTTTATAACCTGAGAGGAATTCTCCAGGCTTTAAGTAGTTTACTATAATGGATAAGAAACTCTGTTAGAAGGTAATTTTAAAAAGAAGTAAATCATTTACATTTAAAAACCTAGCCCTGGCCGGTTTGGCTCAGTGATTAGAGCATCGGCCTGCAGTCCAGAGAGATCCAGGTTCGGTTCCTGCTAAGGGCATGTACCTTGGTGCAGTTTGTCCCTGGCCCTGGTTGGTTGTGCGAGTGGTGGCCACTCGATGTGTCCCTTTCATGTCGATGTTTCTCTCTCTCTCTCTCTTCCTCTCTCTCCCTCCCACTCTGAATAAAAAATGGAAGAATGTCCTCAGGTGAGGATTGAAAAAACAAAACAAAAACCTATATGAAAGGATCTCTGTGAACCAGTATTTAGAATATTTTTTTAGTAATCTAGAAACTATAATCTGTTGTCCAAAAATTCTTACCTTTTTTGTTGTTGTTTTCTATTACTATCAAGAAAGAATACATAATGACAACTGAAAATATTTCATAATTAAGAAAGATATCTTATTGAAAGAAATAGTCATAGATAGTATAAAAATAAAATAATCATAAATAATTTTCTGAGAGTTTCCAATAGAAGAGTTATAGATGGCTCATGATAAACACATAAACAGATTTTATCCATAGCGTGTAATCCACAAACACCTCTCAGGCCTCTCTTGATCCACCCTGAATAAAAGTCTTACTTCAGGTGACAAAAAAAAAAAAAGGCCCATTAATGTTGCTCATGCATTTCATCATAAAAATGGAATGAAATCATTGACTACAGGTAGAAATGTGCAAACCTACTCAAGATAAATATGCTGATTTGAGGCTACACATTCACTCCACTTTTGTCTGCCAGCTTGATTTTTGAAATGGGCACTCGTGGATAAAAGGTATGTGATCTGAAAAAATAGTGTGTGTCTTTTAAAAGTCAGTGTCATGTAATGTCATTCCTTTTGGCAAAATTTATGTTACATGGTATTAGACCATGGGCTGAACTAATGTAACATGATGCATTAAAAACCGAACATGATGATTGCAATATGTATCAGAACAATGAATTGTCATATCAGATACCTGTTCAGCTGTAAATAGGGCCCTCTGTAAGTCAGTGGCAAAAGGATTATATTCTCTTGATACCTATATAAAACTCCTATTATCTAAAATATGCTGCTTTACTCTGTGATTTGTGGCCATTTGAGTAGTATGTTTAATACATTCACACAATAAGAACACAGCACATTACGAAAGTCACAGTGGGAGATGTTTTTGTTTTCATAGGAATCTTTCTTCCAAAGATCCAATGGCTATATCGTCTCCTCTCCTCAGCCAAGAGACGTACTCATGGAGCTCTAGTGGAGTCCGTATCCGTTAGAAAACCCGTTGGCTGCTAATAACAGAAATCTCATAAACAGTAGCTTAAATAACTAAGGATTTGTTTTCCTCACATAAGATGACTAGAGACAGCTGCTTGTTTCAGTTCAACAGCTCAGGGATGTCAGGACTGCTCTCTCTGAACTGTTTGTCTTTCCTTCATGGTTGAAAGATGGATGTTTTCATTCCAGTTATTCCATTTACTTTCATGAAAGACGTAGGAAAGGGGCAGTTCCCTGTATTTGTCCCTTTTATCAAGAAATCCAAAGCATTTTCCGCAACTACCTACATATCTCCACCTGAATCTATTTGCCCAGAATTGTGCACCTGGCCACCTCTAGCGTCAAGGGAGGTTGAAAAAGTAAGTCCTGCAATAATAGAAGCAGGTACAGAAGAGGGTTTGGGGAATGAATGCTGGGTAAGCCAGTTAATAGTGTCTACCATAAATACCACTAACAGTTTATAAGTAGAGTATGAGGAAGACTTTAAACAGTGATTAATTCTAATGGTAAGAAATTAATGTTGACTTTACCTCACAGAAGGCATGGCCTGTATACTACTCTTCTCTCAGGGTTCACCAGAGACTCCACACCAGAATCCTTATCCACCAGGTATATCAGCATCATTGGATCTACTTGGTCAGGTGGCCTGAATAGCAGGGAAGCTTCCACTGCAGCCTCGTCCTGATGCAGAGCCCATTCTTGCTCTGTGCCCCACTCAAAGCTAGCGGTCTTCCGAATCACTTGATTAATGAGTCAGAACAGTATTCCCAAATGCAGTATATTAATAGTCCACTTACTTGGAAAGCGATTCTGGAGGCCAGGAGTGAGGAATGGATAAATGAAACAGGGAAAGAAGAAAAGCAAATGCAGGCGTGGATTATTGAGTTTTCCATTGCTACAGGTGATTGATGCCTGATTCTACGGGGCCATCTGAAGAGTCTTATGAAATGTGTCTCAAAACTGCCTGCTGCCTGAGAATGAAAAGGTGGAGCATTGATCCATAGGCTCCTGTTCCCCTGCACTACTAGATTGTGCATACATGTGTACCAAGCAGTTTCCCATGCCTGTCTTCTGTCGGTGGGGCTCATGGCCCAGAAGGTACTTATGCAATGCTGGTCAAAGCCTGAATTTGCCACTGCAGTGGCTCCAATAAGAGGGAAGGCCAAGAGAATTTGAAAAGATGCACAAGTGGCAGGAAAGGAAGGGGATCTTCTGAATCTCTTCAGAAGAGGTATACTTCCTAATGATGAAGGAACTATTTCAAGTCTCAAGCACCTAGAGGTAATTATCAGAGACATTCACAAAAATATACTTTAATTAACAGTACTTCTTTATTTATCTAATCTCTCCAGCAGTGTCTTCTCCAACTGGACATCTAGTTTTATGAAAACAGAAGTACTATACATTAGAACAACTGCACACGGGCCCCACAGAAGTCTTGTGGCATGCTGGCTACCTTAGAGTTCCGTCTAGGATGTTTTCTTCAAAGTTAGAAATCTATCTCAGTGCCATATTTGTCTTTTCTCTAACTCAGCAAATACATACTGTGCATCTGCTAGGCACCAGGCATAACTGAAGCTTGGTGCTGGAGAGACAAAGATACATATAATGTGGTCTGTAATCTTTTGGAGCTTGGAGTCAATTGGGGAAGACTGGTATGAAGGGATCGTGATACTGAGTTCATAGCCCTGTAAGAGTGTGGGAAAAACAATTTGTATTTGTAAGGGAATCTGCAATATTTTTAAATAAAATAGTACCCAAACCCTCCAAAATTAGCAATGGAAGAATTGCTACTCAGGCAGGAGATGGCTAGACTTTCCTCTTGTTCTGCCAGATTCCCCCAATCCTGGGGATCTCTTCAACTCTCATCAAATGTTGATTAACTTATCTTATAGAGTTCCCTACAGATTCTTTCTTAGAGTTTGACCCAGGCCCATGCTGGAATATTTAAAAAGAACTCAATTAAGGTTTAGGGATAACAGAGCAAAAGGGTACCAAATAGTGAGAAATGCAGTTTACATAGTTTCTAGTTCAAATGCCTTAGATTAGTACTAACCTTCCTATGGTTAGTACTTTCTCGGTTAGTACTCCTATGGTTAGTACTCTAGTAACAAGAAAGGTCTACCTCCTCAAAGTCCAGATCCAAAGGAGCAAGGCCTGGAGAAAGATGGTGAGTGTGTGTGTGTGTGAAGGAGGGGATGTTTCAGATGATTTTAGTACCTCATTTGCTGAAATGGGAAGGTTCTGTGACATTATTAAATGGGGAAAAAAGGAGTTTTATTTTTTCGATCCTTACCTGAGGACATTTTTTTTCCTATTTATCTTTAGAGTGAGAGGGAGGGAGAGAGATAAACATTAGTGTGAGAGGGACTCATTGACTGGTTGTCTCCTGCACAACCTGACCAGGGCCCGGGAAGAACTGCAAATGCAACCAAGGTAGGTGCCCTTGACTGAGGTAGGTTTCCTTGACTGGAATCAAATCCGCGACTCATTGGTCCATAGGCCGGAGTTCTAGCCACTGAGCCAAACTGGCCAGGGCAAAAAAAAAAAAGGAGTCTTAAAGCAGCATTCACTCATTCAATAAATATTTATTGAATAGCTATGATGTGCCCGGCAATGCTATGTATGGGGATACACTGGTGAGTCCAACATGGGTCCTTTTTATACAAAGTAAATAGTCAAACATGAATTCAGTATGATCTTACTAATAATAACATGTACAGTTTGGTATTCATTTCAATGCGTGTCCTACTGTGTTCTTAGTTTCCTACTTAGGACCTCCTTCCAAGGTGACTTATTTATTTAATGAACACTTCGTATGGGTCTTAATAAGTACCAACATTGTCCTAACCACTTTACAAATATTAACTCATTTCAGCTTTATAACAAGCTTATGAAATAGGTACTATTATTATTATAACCCATCTTTTACAGATGAAGACGCTGGCACATAAATACATTAGTAACTTGTCCACGTTTACAGTTAGTAAGAAGAAGAGTTAGGATGTGACCCTAGACAGTTGGGCCCCAAAGTTAAAGCTCTTTACAACTACTGTAAACTCCTGACACTGGGAACAATTCCACCTGATCCCCTATCCTTAGGGGTGGGGCCAAACTCCACGATCTTAACTTATAACCTCAAGCATACAATATCCGTACACACAGACACGGATAAACATATTGTCCTTGAAGGCCTGGGCATGGGCCTGCATACATAGCAGCAGCAGCAACAGCAGCAGCAGAGGTGTTGTGGCTGGAGTGTTACATTTATTCATTACTGGTTTCCTGGAAAGTCATAGATACAAAATCATTAAAACAAAGAAAAAAAGGGCAAAAGGGTGGAAGTAGAATTGAGGGTTGGGGGAGATAGTAGGAATTTACAATAGAGAAAACCTAGTCTGAGGGAAACTCCTGCAAATCAGCCCCAAACTGAGCTCTGAAGTTCTGGAAACCGAGGCAAAAAGGAAAATATGAAGTTACATGGCTTTTGTTGCCCGACTAAAGAAAGATCTTTACAGTAACAAGAACCCTAGCTGCACAATCTTTTGATTTGGGGTTTGACTGCTGTTGTTTCTTTGCCTTATGAGACTGACCAGTAACTTTATATTAATGAACTACTGGATTTCTAATTGTAGCATTTTGCTTTGGTGAATCTGCTGGGTTATTGTTTTGATTCCACTCATCCCCCTGCCCCAGTATTTTATTGCTCTGCTGTGTCACTTGAAATTGTATTTCAGTGTGCCAGCGGCTTGGATGACAATAGTTACTGAATTTAGCACCTGCTCTGTACAGAACACTGGTGGAGATTAGGGGAGGAAGATTTATGGAAGACAAGATTCTTGCCTCTAAAGATGTTTATAATCCAACTAGGAGCATGAGCAAGCACACCCTTGTGAAGGACTCAAACAATAGTTGTTAAAAGGAATATACCAAAAATAAAAAGTAATATTAAGTGACTCCAAAGCACCCAGGGAACATTGAATAGGCAGGGGGTCTGTCATGGTAGATTTTCTCCAGAAGGTGGGTTTTGATCCTGGATTTAAAATAAGGGACTTGGACTGGCAGGGTGGAAGGGTGTTCCAGAACTTGGCCTGAAAGCCAGAATGAGTAATTAGGTATAGGGAAAGGAAAAGATAGTCAGGTAGATGTCCTGCCTTCCTTGGGGAACTCCATCAGGAAGGGATGCAGCGTCTCATTTTATGCAACATACGCATTTTTTAAAAAATAGAAAACAATGCCCTAAAGTTATTAAGTACTTTGAGCTTTAATCTTCCTTTCTACTCTGTAAAGTGGGCATTGTCATATCCGTTTTGCCTACAAGGCAATAGGCTCAGCAGGGAGGTTAGGTAGCTCACATGCCCACTGTCACCTAGCTGTTAAAGGGGGGAACCCTGAATATCAGTTGGTTTGACTACCAGGTCCAAGCTTTTGTGTGCCACACGCGTTTTCGTAAGTTGAATATTTAAGCATTTTCTTGACTGCGTACATAATGGAAGTTTATTTTATTAAAGACGCATCGCTTTGGCCCATTTGATACCACATAATGACTCCGAAAATATCTTTAGTACGATTTTTAGGTCACTCGGCCCATTAAGCGGATAACCTCGCAAAGCAGTGTCACCGCCAAACCCGTCTCTAGGGGAGATGCTGAAGTTTCCCAACACGCCCAGGCTGCGGCGACCGCGAAAAGTATAAGTTGTGTCCACACTAAAAGGAGGGCTGTCCGAGAGACGAAGGCAGATTCCGCGAGGGGAGCACTGGGTGGCGGCCTGGGCCGGCGGCAGCGAAGAGCGACCCTCCCGGGGCCCGGAGCCCCCGGCCCCCGGGTGCCCGGGGCGCCGGGGTCTGCGCATGCGCGCGGGCGCCGTGGCTTCGCCGACGCGACCGCCTCCTCCGCGCGCTCCCGCTGCACGGTTACCCCGGCTCTCCGCCCCTCCTTCCCGCGGCGCTCGAGGGACCATGGCCGATCCTCGCGTGAGACAAATCAAGATCAAAACCGGCGTGGTGAAGCGGTAAGGAGCCGGGAGCCGGGAGCGGCGCAGCCGCCAGCTCCTCCTCTCTCGCCTCATGGCGGCCCAAGAGGCCGGGCTGAGCGCAGGCCCGAGGCGGCCGCGGGACTCCAGGCCTCAGCTCGGGCTCCGCCGGGGCCGGGCCGGAGCGGGGCGCGCCGGGCGGGCCGGAGCACGCCCCTCCCGGTGCCTCAGCCCTCGAAATGCCCCCAGTTGAGCCGCCAGGGCCGGCGGCAGCCCCGCCCTCGGGCGCCTGCGGTCCGGGAGCCGGAGGGGCGGCGGCCGCGAGCGGGGAGCTGGGCCGGGCTAGGGGGGCTGCGGGAGCCCTCGTGCGTGCGCGCGCCCCGGGTCTCCACGCCGACCCGAGCCGAGGGAGGCGGACGCGGGGCACGCGCGAGCCCGTCCCGAAGTTTCAGGGCGCGTGTAGAGAGCCCGGGCCCGATACGAAAGGAGACCTGTTGACGCCGGAGCTCCAGATGGCAGGCGGGCCTCGCCGTCCGCCGCGCTGGGGCGTGAACTCCGTCGCCCAGCTGCTGGGGCCGCCCTCCCTCCCCCGGCCCTGCTTTCCCTGGGTCGCCCCGGAGCTGCGGGGCGCGGTTTAAATAAGGGCCCTGCGTAGACGCGCCCTGTAATCGCCCCCAGTTCCTGCCTGCTGTTGGCGGTGCTTTTTAGAACTTAATCGTTAGACCCAAGAAGCTCAAACTTTTTGATGAGGCATTTCAGGAGAATGCCTACCTGTTGTCCCTTTTTAACATATTTCCACAAGGAGAAAGACAAGGCGAAGGGGAGAATAAATTCACTTTTTAAGGTATTGCCTCCGAGGCTTAGCACAGCATTGCACTGTACTTTCCTGGAAGCTCTCACTGCTGGGAAGGCAGTCAGGAGACAGTAGCCAAACACACAGCCTCTTCTGCCGTGAGACTGCTTGGGTTTAAATCTTAATTCTGCCATTTATTTTGTGTTGCTGAATATATTAATTTGCACCGTGCATCAGATACCTTAGTTTTTCTTTTGTAAATGGAGAAAGTACACACCCCCTGCAGTTGTTGCAAGAAGTACCTGCTATGCACACTATGCATGCTGTTTGACCTAGTATGTGGCAAATAGCCAGTGGCTAGTAATGTTAACTAATAATATTGCTTGTATTCCCATTTTTACAGATGAGAAACTGAGGTTTAATGAAGTTAAAATTGAAAAACCAACTTGTCTAAGATCACAGTTCTAGTTAGTGGCACAGCAAGGGAAGGAACCAAGATTTCCCATCGACAACTTTCTATTTTAAGTACAACGTTTCAAAAAGGAGTATTTTTAAAAAATGTGTAATATTACAAGGGGAATTGAGATATATAATTAACATATTTTTTCAATTACAGTTTGATATATAATTGAAAATATAAATAATTTGCACTATTACCCCAAAGTTCTGTTCGTTTTTGCTAGACTTACTTTGGTTATGTCATTTTAGTAAATCTATTTAGAAGAAGTACCAGGGTATAATGGAAAGTGCTTTAGACCCAAAGTCATGAAAAATGATTTCTAATGGTAGATTCCCATTAATTATATATTTATGGCCTTGTCATTTCTTATACTAATGATCTATGCTAGTTTATGAAATTACTCAGTTCAAGTAGTTATATGCTTACAGTACATGTTCTAGAGAAAAACTCATTTAAATAATTAATAAGCTAAGTTTTTAGGCTTTCAAGAATTCCCAAGTACTTATGGAAACTGCTTGGAAATAAAAGTTTTGTTTTCAATTTATTTCCATAATAGAGCATTATCAAACTTAATTTTGATTCTTCATATTTCAGTAAATTTATCATTTTTGTGAAACCATCATAATTTACCATATATCAGATTGCTTATAAACTAATAGAAATGTCTATACATTTTTTTTCATGGCTTCTATTGACATTTTGGAGTCGAGTTCCCGATATATACTAAAAGGAGATTTTTTTAAATCCTAAAATTTATATTTTAGCTGTTTATTAACACATATTTTGCTTTGGTAGATAACCATCTAAATCTATAAATATTGTTCCCTACTCTCTTTTTCTCTTGTTATTTTTCTCCTGAAACTTATTTTACTATGACACTTTGCATATTCTGCCTTAGTATCCTATTTTTAAAATTCTTCATTTTACTTCAGCAGAGGGAAAAATATAGGTGAGGCAGATATAGCAACATATTAATGATTCCTGGGGCTGAATGATTGTGGAACTTCATTATAGTGTCTATATGTTTAAAATTTTTCATAATAAAAAGATTTTTAAAGGTATACATTTTTCTCCTCTCTCCAAATTTAATTTCAAAGATTTCTTCATTAGTTTAATACTTCAGACATGTTCCTGGTTTTGTGAACATTGGTTTCTTGAAACAGTGGTCTAAAAACCAATTTTTGTTCTCACCTTGTTTCTAGTCACATGTTCATTTCCCATAGTCCCCTTTCTCTTCAGAAGTCACAACTTTTATTTGGAAGAAGAGATTTAAATTCCTCATTCATGCCCCTAATTCCTTCAGTTTTTTCTCCAGGAATTGAGAGCCACTAGAAATATATTCTAGGTATTAGTCCTAGGGCTCAATTTGGGTAGTCTATAACAGGGAGGGTGCATTTTTGGAGTTTAGTGTCTAATCAAGTCTGCCAGAATCCTTCAGGTGATCCAAAAGTGTCCTTTAGTGGTTCTAGGAAGAAATCTGGGCAGGCAGGTGGACTATTAGAGGAGTGTGGAAATAGGCAATAAATAGATGGTGATTTGGCATCAGGGAGCCCAAATAATGAGTGGAAGATGGGTGTTTCAGCATGTTGGCAAAATAGTGAAGGCAGTCTAGTGGATGGCAGCCATTTTAGAAATGAAAGGAAAAAAGTTTCAAGGGCATTATTTTAGGCCCTAGGAAAATAGAGAGAAGCCTTGCATAGCTCTAGTGTTAGAGAAACTTTGTTACCTTTTATGGTCACAAAGGCAAAGTATCTGATTTTTGAAATTGGATTTAAAAAATTTTTTTTTCTTTATTGATTTTAGAGAGAGAGGAAGGGAGAGGGAGAGAGAAATAGAAACATCTATGAGAGAGAACATCGATTGGCCACCTCCTGCATGCCCCCCAGCTGGGGATTTGGCCCACAACCTGGGCATGTGCCCTGACTGGGAATCAAACCTGTGACTTCTTGGTGCATGGGTCAACGTTCAATTTGTGAGCCACACTGGCCAGGCTGAAAATGGATTTTAAGAGAGAGGTTAGATCCCTAGTAAGAAGAAGAGAGTCCAGTTACTAGGAATGGCTTATAAAGTGAGAGTTGACAACAATGAGGCTGACTTGATCCTGGGCCTAGGACTCCTTACATACCCGCTTCACAGCAACAGGATTGTTCTTCCAGGACTAATTCCGGCTGTGAAACTAGAGAGATGTGTGCACTATGGGCTGGATGGGTAATTATACTAAGTTTCATAAAGCAGCAGCCTTTGTTTACATGTGGCTCACTGTTAGTGGGTATTAGTTGATAGGTTTGGGTCTGGCAGGCTCTTTTTAAAAATGTGGATCCATGTTCCAGGAAGATTGCTGGACCTACACAGTTAATCTGGCAGCCCTAGCAGGGAGTTACAAAATATTTCTCCAGTGCAGAACTGTGAAAATACTACCCCCGCACCCCTTTTCTTTCTTTTCTTTTATTTTTTTGCATTTATCTTCAGATAGAGCTGGAGGGAGAGAGGGAGGATGAGAGAAAGAGAAACATCGATGTGAGAGAGACACATCGAGTGACTGCCACCCACACAACCCCAACCGGGGCTGGGGACAAACTGTAACTGAGGTACAGGCCCTTAGGGAACCGAACCCAGGACTCTCTGGTCAGTGTGCCGCCGTTCTAACCACTGAACTAAACTGGCCAGGGCCCCACCCTTTTTCTTAATGTCTTGGTGGCATCAGTACCCTGGTTTACTTGGGACTGAAGGGTTTCCGAGGATGTGGAACCTTTAGTGCTAAATCTGGGAAAGTTCCAGGCAAACCAGAATGATTAGTATTCATACCTCTTCTGTAACTAGCTAACATAGCACTGTTTTCTGTGTTATTTGGAGCCTATTTGCTTATAGTACAACTTAAGTAAGGAACAATTTGAATGCATCGCCCTGGCTGGTTTGGCTCACGGTTAGAGTCTCTGCCTGCAGACTGGAAGAATCGCGATTCGATTCCAGTCAAGGGCAAGTACCTCGGTTGCGGTTTGGCACCTGGTCCTGGTTGGGGTTGTACGTGAGGCAAGCAATCGATGTGTCTCTCACATCAATCTTTCTGTCTCTCTCTTTCTCTCCCTCCCTCTCTCTCCTCTCTTCCTCCCTCCCTGCCTCTTTCCCTCTCCCTCCCTCTCACTCTATCTGAAGATAACTGGAAAAATATCCTGAGGTACGGATTTAAAAAAACTTTTTTATAATGCAGCCTATAAATATGAATCCATGCCAGAGAGGCTTCTTTTCTGTGTTAATTTAAGTAGTGATTTAGAAAATAATTTTCAATAAAGTAGAAAATATAGGATTAATGTTTTAAATGTTGATATGTCTTTCAGCTAAATAACAAGTCCACAGTAAGTTTCCAAGTAGGATTTGTATTTGTAAGTTTTTTGTTTGTTTGTTTGTTTTACCAGAGTTATGGTACATTCAAGAAAATTTTCAGCAATAACAAAAGGTTTTTATCCATTTAACATAAAAGGTGATTTAATAACTTTAAAGGCGACTTGTTTTCAGTCAAGTTTGCTAAACTAGCCCACTGGTGAGTGAATTAATTGATTGAAAATACTTAAATATATCTTTTTGTAACTATTTTAGATTGATATTGGCTTAAAATCCAATGTGAACAAAGAATGTTAGGGCATTGGAAATAACACTGACTTTGGCCCATAGTTTTTTTCTGATTAAATGAAAGTGACACCAGTAGATTAGAATGAGACTAGGACAATTCACACTGCAATTGTGTTAGTTTAACTTTAACAATCTTTTAACACTCTTGTTTAAATGTAGCTGACATACCATAATTACAAATCTACAAGCCTTGATTATAGAATTTTACATCATGAATCTGTAGGGAAATTGTATTGATTTTTTTTTTTTAATAAAGCAACACCTTTCCCAAACGGTGGCATCTTCCCATGTTTATTTATAACTGTACCTCTGATATACAACTGTGTATGATGTATATATATGATATATATACACACATGTATATACACAGACACTGTATACAGAAGGCGTGAAAACAACATAAAAGGTAAGTAAAATCTCCATGTTATTTATTAAATTTTTATATTCATATATTTATGTCATACTGATGTACATTTTATATATACTAAATATATATTATACTGACTGACATAAAAGTGAAATAACACATATATTTATGTAGACATAGAGATACAGTTTTTCCACTTTAGCTTTAGCTGTTTATACATTTCTCATGTTTAAAGTAGTGATGGCTAGAAATGTGGTGGACAGTATCTGGGAGAGGTTAAGGACATAGCCCTGTAAATTATTCCTGTAAGCTTTAGTAGCTTTGTTGTCTTCTTTTCTCCTCTTTTCCTGCATCATACCCTTTGGTTTGAGTTAAAGCCAAAATGACCAACTTCCTACCTTGAAATTTAGCCAACTCTTTTTGGAATTTCTGTAATATATCCAGTTCTGCAAAGTAATAGTCAAAGGCAGTGTCAAAATGGATTACAGGTGGTCAGCTCTTTACCACCTTCTGCCAACTACTTGGCAAACAGTGACTCTTAGGAGCTACACAGCTGGCAACCAGATGTCTGTTCAAGCTGGGAAGGGAGAAAGCTAAGGCCGCTCATGACCATGGTTTTTCTAGTACAAGCTATATTATTCTGCAAGTTAAATGTGGGAATGAAAGATATTTTGACTCCTTTGTGTGTATCTTTGTGAATGTATTCTGTGTTTTCTTTGCATTTTTTGTTTGGTAGGAAATTTTGAAAATCTATAGTAAGCAAGGTTGAAAAATTTTGTTAATAGTACTTCAGAACCCTTAGCATATAAATGCTTAGATGTGCAGTCTTTTGTTTCCAACTAACTGAGCTACCCAACCAGGGTGTTCTTTCTCTCTCTTTCTCTCTCAAAAATCAATAAAGTGAAAAAATTAAAAATTAAAAAAATATTTAAAGATAGACACACACACATACACATGCACACGAACTTGGTCATATTAGTTATCTCCTGAGAGAGAAGTTGTATAACTGAAGGACAGGGATGGGAGGAAATTCTTTAAAAATTAAAAAAAAAATTTTAATTGATTTTTTTAGAGAGGAAGGGAGAGAGAGCTAGAAATATGGATGTGAGAGAGAAATAGCTATCAGCTGCCTCCTGCATGCCCCCTACTGGGGTTGAGCCCGCAACCAACCGGGGCATGTGCCCTGACCAGGAATCGAACCGGGACCTCTCAGTCCATGGGAGATGCTCAATCCACTGAGCCATACCGACTAGGCAAGGGAGGACATTTTTATAATTTTGAATCACATGTTACCTTTCAAAATATAAATTAAAAATTAAAGAGTTGTAAATAGTGTTATGCTATAGGAGCATTTCTATGATTTTTGTGCATATTGTTTTTGAGATTTAGTCATGTTTAAATAAACATAACTCTAATCTATTCTCTTCTACTTTTTTTCATTCTATTGTCGAATGATATTTACTTTTTCCATTCAGTTTTTTACTTTTATAAATGGTGTTACCACATACTTTGTTAAATATGACTCCTATTACACATACATAACAGTTCATGTAAGGCAGAATTTCTGTAGCAGTGAGCCCTGAATGGATTATAGGTGTATGGAGGTATAGCTCTCCTTAACTCTCAGGATGGCCAAGTATGGCCAAAACAGCCATGGGATATATGAGTGAAGAGCCTTTCAGACAGAAGAAACAGTAAATACAAATGCTTGAAAAAGAGCAAGGTTGGTCAGTTCAAGTTACAGCAACCAAGTGAGAGAGGAGGAGGAGGGGTAGGAACCACTCTGCAAAGTAGGAGAAAGAGTATAGACCTATAGGACCTAGTTTGTAAGTACTGGAGCTCAGGTCTCAGATAAAATGTTACTACCTCTGTAAAAGTTTCCTAGATGTCTCTCCAAAGTTAGTGTTCCCGTCTCTGTTCTCAAAGAACTGTGTAGTTTTCACTAAGATAGTACTAAAAATACATTTAAGCTATCTGTTCCATCCACTATACTATTGGTTTAGAAAGTAGGGTTTAGGGATCTCTTGGGGTCCCTGATATCTTTTTGGGGTATCTGCAAGGTTAAAGTTAGTTTCATAGTAGTACTAAGATATTTGCCTTATTCATTTTCATTTGCTTATACTTGTACAATGAACTTTTCCAGATGTTATATGATGTGTGATATTGCAACAGATTGAATGCAGAAGCATATGAGAATTAAGATGCTTTTTGGGAAAATAATAGTTGTGTCATAAAAATAGGTTATTATTATTTTTAATCCTCACCCGAGGATATGTTTATTGATTTTAGAGAGAGAAGAGAGAAAGAGAAATATCAATATAAGAGAAACATTGATGGGTTGCCTCCTATACATGCTCTGACCAGGGATTGAACTCACAACCTCAGTATACCCTGAGTGGGGATTGAACCCCAAACCTTTGGTATACAGGACAATGCACCAACCAACTGAGCCAGGGCAAAATATTTTCTTAAAAAAATGTTTTTTATTGTTTCTAGAGAGAAGGAGAGGGAAACATCAGTCCGCTGCCTCTTTCACCTCCCCCCAACCCCCCACTGGGGATCTAGCTCAAAATCCAAGCATGTATCCTGATAGACTGGGAAACAAACCTCCCAGTGTATGGGACAACACTCAACCAATTGAGCCACACTGGCTTGGGCCAAAATATGTCACTTTTGTTGACATGTACATTTCTTTTATTTTTAGGTGAAGTGTATTTTTAAATACACTTAAATTTTTTTAATTTTAAAAATATTCTTTAAATTGTCCAGTGTTAATTTCTAGTACAGTAAATATTAATAGACATAATTCACATATGCAAAGCTCCTTGGGTCTTGTGATATGTGATATATAATAAACATATATTTGGTCTTTCCCCCCATTTCTGACACAGAGCTCTTAAAATCCTTGGAATTTCTTAAGTGACGGGAGAAAAAAAAAGGTGTATTTTGTTATGTTAATGAGGTGACTTTTAGAAAGCCCCTAAGTTACTTTAGAATGGGGGCTATTGCTAGGAGAACCAACCATGATTCAAGGATTGGAACTTTTAGTTCCATCCCCTGACCTGTTGGGTGGGGAAAGGGATTGGTGGTTAAATCATTCACCTGTGGCCAATGATTTAATCAATCATGCCTATGTAATTAAGCTGCAATAAAAACCCAAAAGTACAGGATTCGGAGATATTCCAGGTTGGTGAACCATAAAGTATTCACGTGCTGCTCTGCCAGACCCCAATTACAAGGGGACAGTAGCTTCTGCTTTCAGGACCTCACCCTATTTATCTCTTCATTTGGCTGTTGATTTGTATTATCTAATAGCCTTTGTAATAAACCAGTGATCTAGTGAGTACCCTGGTTTCCTGAGTGCTATAAGCAGCTCGAGCAAACTAATCGAACCAAAGGAACCTTTGATTTATAGCCAATTGGTGTGAAGCACAGGTAATACTTGAGCTTTCAATTGGCATCTGAAATAGGGACTGTCTTATGGGAAGGAGCCTTTAACCTGTGGAATCTGATGCTAAAGAGTACACAGGTATTTTGAGACTGAAGAATTTGAGAACCACTGCACTAGAACAGTAATTTTCAAACTTTATTATGTAAAAGAATCAATTTGGGTACCTTCAGAAAGACTTACCCAGGCTATACCCCTTAAAATTCTTATTCTTTGAGTAAGTGTAGGGCATGATCCAAGAATTTGTATGTGTTACAAACACTTGTGTAATTCCTTTGTATATGTTCCTCTGACTACACTTTGAGAAGCATTGAACAACTCTGAGCTTCTGGAAGTGCAGGACTGTTTTATCTGTTTGTACCTTTAAAATACTGTCTAGAATATAGTAGGTGCTCAACAGTGTTTGTTAATTAACTGGATGGGTGTTGAGGGTAGAGTTGAGATCCAGGTGAAGTCAAGCAAGATGATTTCTTATTCAGAATGGAGAATTTAAATTGGGATGACTAGCAATGACTTTGTTATGTGAAAAAAAAAAAGGAGATAGACTTTTAATTGTTTCTATTTAATTCTAACAAGATAAAAGTCACTCTATCTTATTTATATTATTAGTGACTGAAGTATTTCACATCTATATTTTCCTATAGTGGAGACCCCCAAGTAAGTGCCAAAACTGTTTTTTAAGATATGTTGCCCTGGCCGGTTTTGTTCAGTAGTTTAGAGCATTGGCCCAAGACCCTTTGGGTCAAGGACATGTACCCGGGTTACAAGTTCGATCCCTGGTCCTGGTCTGGGTCATGCGGGAGGCATCTAATTGATGTATCTCTCTCTCTTGCTCTCTCTCTTCCTCTTCCTCCCTTCCACTCCTATCTAAAAAAAAAAAAATCAACAGAAAGATATCCTCAGGTGAGGATTAACCAAAAAAAAAAAGATATGTTTGGAAAAATTTTCCCAAACATGTACTTGATTCATCGAATTACACTGAGCTTATCTGTAATGAGTTTTTTTTTCCCCCACAGCTGGGATGAATATTGTTACAGACTTTTTTAAATGGTTGAACATGGAATTAAAAATAAAGATGGAGGATGTAAGATGTGCTAAAAGGAATGGATCCAAATTGTTGCCCCCACAGTATTTTATTTCTTTGGATCTTAGTTGCACATAATTGAGTTATTCTTAATTCTTGGTTTATGCCACATATTCATTATTGGTTCATGCACAGCCCTCTTTTGTTTTATGCCTGTATTTACTTTTAAGTGATATATTAATAATATAAACACATCACCTAACACAGGACCTAACATAGTGATGATAATATATCTAGCCTGGCTGGTGTGGTTCAGTGGTTGAGCGTCGACCCATGCACCAAGAGGTTGCTGGTTTGATTCCTGGTCAGGGCGCATGCCCACGTTGTGGACCTGATCCCCAGTGGGGGCATGTAGGAGGTGGCCAATCGATGTTCTGTCTCGTCGATTTTGCCATCTCTCTCCCTCTCCCTTCCTCTCGCTCTAAAAATCAATAAAAAGAAAAACATTCTTTTTAAATCGAATTTTTTGCTTCTCACCTGAGGTAACTACTATTTTTAATCTTATATTTATTATTACTTTGCTTTTTTATTTTCCATAATTTTATCATTTGTATAGTACTAAGAAGTATATAATTTAGTTATTTTAAAAATTTGTACAAGTGATGTCTTCTGGGACTTATTATTTTTCACTCAGTATTATGTTGGTAAGATCCATATTTTTACATTTAGATGCAGAAAATTTGTTTTTACTGTTGTGTGATATTCCATTGTGGGATAATACCACAGTTTAAAAAAATTGATATTTAGAGAAAAAAAACCACATTGATTTGTTTTTCCGCTTATTTATGCATTTATTGGTTGCCTCCTGTATGTGCATATGGGGACAACGCTCTAACCAAACTTGGTACCCAGCCAGGGCCAATACCACAATTTATTTATCCATTCTTCTATCGATGGACTTTTGGATTGTTGTGGTTACTGTTTCTACATACATTCCTGTTCATGTCTTTGGTAATGATGTATGAGAGTTTTTCTTGAGTATTTATGCAGGAATGGCTTTTTAGAGTATGCGAATGTTCTACTTTATAAGATAATGTCAAATTGTTTTCTAAAGAGATTGTACTGTTTTCCATTGTCAACATGAGAGTTTCTTTCATTGATCTACATTCTCTCCAAAGTTTGGTAGACATCTTTATTTTATTCTAATAATACTGTTTTTGTTTTTTCTTCATTTTGTAAAAAAATTAAATTATTTTGATTACCTTTTTATACAAGCATTCCCCACAGATAAAGAAAGGAAAGGGGATGTGAGGCTCCAGCCCCACAACCAATACTTAATCTGGTCCTTCCTCCTTGTGTACAATAATGTTTATGCCTCAGGCAACCCAGAGTTTTTACTTGGTGGGGAGGTGGGTCCTTTGAAAAGGGCAGCCCTATCCATTTTCAAGACCACTGTACATTCGTTGTAGGATACCTGGGTGGGGAGGAGGAGGGGTGTAAGCCTGCAAATAGAGGTTCCTATAGTGTGTCCTGAAAACCCTCTTGGTGCTGGGTAGCAGCTGAAGCCACAGGCCAACAATAGTACATCTCAAAGATTCTTAGCCGTGTTATTATTATGTTAATTCTTTTATTTTCCCCCCAGTTTTGTTGAGATAAAATTGACATACAACATTGTATTAGTTCAAGGTGTACAAAATAATGATTTGAAATACATATATATTGCAAAATGACTACAGTAATAAGTTTAGCTAACATCAGTCATTTCATATAGTTATATTATTTTCTTGTGCTGAGAACTTTTAAGGTTTATTCTCTTAGCAACTTTCAAATATACAGTACAGTATTGTTAACTATAGTTACCAGGCTGTATATTACATCCCCAGATGTAACATAAAAACTGGAATTTTTTACCCTATTGCCACCTTCACCCATTTCCCACACCCCTTTTCTACCCCCATCTCTTATCTCTGGCAACCAACAGTGTATTCTCTTTTTCTGTGAGTTTGTTTTAGGGATTTCCGTCTGTCCCTCCTGTCTCTTTCTGTGTATGTAAATTCTGCTGCTTTAGGCTCAACCTTGGCTCCTCTGTTTCCCTTCATTTCAGTGTCCTGTTAAGGTCTGATCCTCTGTGTCACAAGTAGAGAAGAATGCTGTCTTCCTTAATCCTTTCCCCTCAGTTCCCAACTCTTTTTGTTCAGCTTAGTGCTGTTCTTTCATTAGGGTGGATGGGAGAGAGGAGGAGGAAAGGACCCATAAACCTGTTCTGCCTTGAAATCCCAACTCTGTTCTCACAGACTGTCCTTGCTTCTGTTCCAGTCCCTCATTCTGCCTCCTAGGAGGTGGAAGAGTCACCACTTATGTGGCAAAGACTGCAGTAAATTAAGAGGCATTCTTGTTATCCAGGTTGGAATTCTGATGTTATTTTTATGTTAGAAACATAATTATTCATGATACACATAGTATTTTATAGGAAGTTTTTCATGCACATTGAAATACTTGAATAGGGTTAAATAGGCTTTTGTAGGACAGCTTTTGAGGCTTTAACATCAAGTATAGCATTTTTCCTATGGAAATATGCCTATTGAAATCTCTAAAAACTTGATTATAATAAACATCTTTGTGGTATAACTGAGTTCCTAATTGGAGAATCCTTGAATTATATTGTGTGATAACTTGGTTTCATGTTTACTTTAAATTTTTTCTATCTTGCTGTTATGTAGTATTGTCAGCCATTAATGTGTATCTTTTTCTTCCTGCATCTGTCACTATTCTTTTTGCTACTGCTAACCTATTTTAGGGGAACTCAGACTCTTTTCTCTTATTTCTGGATAGTGATGTGAAAACTTAGGTTGTCTGATTATTGATTTATTTGGTCTAGTTTATCTCTCTCGTTAGCTGCCATAATATTATGCATTAATCTCCAGTAGACTTTAAGCTTCATGAAGACAGGGACACATTCCTCAGAGGCTTGGCACAAAATGGACTCTTGATAAATATTAAAATTGAATGAATTTACTCTCTCTGACATTTTAAATTCCTTTAGAACAGAGACAGTGTCTTAGTATCCATCCTCCTTTAATATATATTAAAATACTTTAGAACAGTCTTTTGAACAATTTTCAGTATAGATATGGCACAAAATTCCAAAGGTACAAAAAGATATACAGTGAAACATAAGTCTGCTGTCCTGGTCTACAAACCACCCTGTTTTCCCCACATTACTCGTGCGTGCCGGCGCACGCATGTGTATGTCTGTGTTTGTGTGCCCTGTAGAGATGTTATGTGTGTGCACAAGTATTTACATTTATGTCTTTAAAAACACATGATAATGTGCTCTCTAGACACTGTTTTGCACACTGCATTTTTTGCACTTCCGTATTAGAATAGGTAGAACAGCCACAGTTCCTTTTAATGACTGCAAAGTAGTCTTTTATATGGACATACACCACTTTTTATTTATTTATTATTTATTTTATTTATTTATTTTTATCCTCACCCGAGGACACCTTTGCATTTTTTGTTCAGACAGAGCGGGAGGGAGAGAGAGGAAGAGAGAGAGAGAGAGAAACATCGATGTGAAGGGACACATCGAGTGGTCGCCACCCACACGACCAACCAGGGCCAGGGACAAACTGCAACCGAGGTACGTGCCCTTAGCGGGAACCGAACCCGGGTCTCTCTGTACCGCAGGCCGACGCTCTAACCGCTGAGCCAAACCGGCCAGGGCATACACCACTTTTTAAAAAAACAACTAGTTTTCTATTGATGGGCCTCTATATTGTTTCCAATATTTTACTCTTTTGGAAAATACAGTAATGAATTTTCTTGTAGTATGTAGTTTTACAATGTGCAGGTATATCTATAGAACAAATTCCTATAAATTGTTGGTTTAGGGGAAGCGAACCTTTTTTCTTTACAAGGTAGGGCAAAAGTAGGTTTATAGTTGTGAGTATGTGAGTTTATTCTTGTATTGTTTATTCTTGTGTTATTTATTTGTATTACAAGCATAAAACTACTTTTGCCCCATCTTGTACTAAGTACTCTGGCTGGGACCCTGTAAATTAGACTGACAAAAGACAGATTAATAAGAGAAAAACAAATAGAAGTTTATTAACATGCAAACACATGGGAATATTCAGTAGTGAGTAACTCGAGGGATTATTAGACTTGGCCTTATATAGCATCTTAACAAAAGAACAATACATTTGTAGAGAAGTGACAAGTTAAAAGAAAAGGACTATGGGTTTCTGACAGTTGTGAGAAGATAAATATTTGTAGGGGAACAAATGGAAGATAAGGGGTAATCAGTAAAGTTTGCATATAGTTTCCTTTGATGCCATCTCGAGGCTAAGGGTCTAGAGTTGTCTCTGGTGATTAAATTCTGTCTTCTGGTAGAGAGGAGAAGAGTATACTTTTACAAATTTATGTTCTGTTTCTAAGTAAAGAGGGGTAGGGCATATAACTTATATCTGCTTTTTCTCAGCTCAAAATTATCTCTGTGCCAAGGTGGCACATTCTGCTACCCTTCACTGGCTCAAGTGGCATATGTGTTTGTTTATTTCTTAATGTTTTTCTTTATCTATTTTTAGAGAGAGAGGAAGGGAGAGGGAGAGAGAGATAGAAACATTGATGAGAGAGAACATCATTGGCCACTTCCTACATGCCCCCCCCCCACTGGGGGTATAGCCCACAATCTGGGCAGGTCCCCTGACCAGGAATCAAACCGGTGACCTCTTGGTGCATGGGTCAACACTCAACCACTGAGCTGCGCTGGCTGGGTTGGCATATGTGTTTTAAAATTTGAGAGATACAGTAAAACCTTGATATAATGGACTAATTCTGGTGAGGGGGTGTCCGTTAAAGCTGAAGGTCTGTTATATAATAAAAATAGGTTTTCTGAATGCATATATTAAAAAATTGACAAATTAGTTAGTTTACCTGTTTTTACTTATGTGGACACATTTGTATAATGACAGTTAAGTATATATGAAAAATTTAATTTCACAGAAAAGTTTTATTTATTTATTACAGTAATTTTAAATTTATATTGAATAGACCTAGTTTCACCAAGCACCATGAGTAAACAAATGCACACTGCTAGGGCATGGCTTAGCACACATCAGAATATCACCAGCATCCATTAAAACTGCTGCAGAAGTCACACCATGGGACAACAGAACGAATTACTGCGTGTGATGCCATGTGATCATGTGCTAATCATTTGCAAACATTGTTTAAGAGCAGCAACTCTTGGATTTAAATATGTAGACTATACTTGTAGATATGTAATATTTATTTATGTTGTTGAAATTACTACAATGTTTTTTCCAACATGGGGCCTATTTGCTAAAATTTGTTAAAAATAACAGTGAATTAATAACAAAAAGAAATAACCTGTTTAATTATAAGCATATCTTGCTTAAAGGCATTTTAAAACGAACAGGGTATTAATTTCCACATATGACATATGGACCAGAAGTTTTATTCATTAAACCAAAGTTAAATCGAAGTCTGCAAAATTGAGGGTTTACTGTATTGGCAAGTTGCCCTCCAAAAATTTTTTATCTATTTATAATTCTGCTAATAACTTTTATGTTTTAGTTAATCTTCACCCGAGGATATTTTTCCACTGATTTTCAAAGAGAGTGGAAGGGAGGAGAGGAGAGAGAGAAAGAAAAAACATAGATGTGAGAGAGAGCCATCAATTGGTTGCATCCCTCATGTGCCCCAACTGGGGCTGGGAATAGAACCTGCAACCAAGGTACGTACCTTTGACTGGGAATTGAACCCAAGACGCTTTGGTGCAAGGGCGATGCTCTAACCATTTAGCCACACCAGCCAGGGCTATAATTCCACTAATAATTTAATGCAATGTTTTAACACACACTTTAGCACCCTTTTGGTCTGGAAGGAATTAAATTGTGTAAGTGGAAATGCCCAAGTATATGTTTAGTTTTTTTAGAAAAGTATTTTCTACATTGTTGAAAATGACAAGTACTACCTTGACCCGTTTGGCTTAGCCGTGGGAGTGTTGGCCTGGGGACCAAAGGATAGAAGATTCAATTCCCCGTCAAGGGCATGTACCTTGGTTGCAGGTTCTATCGTGGGCCCTGGTTGGGGTTGTGTGGGAGGCAACCAATTGATGTGTCTCCCATATCCATGTTTCTCTCTCTCTCTCCCTCCCTCCTTTCCACTCTATCTAAAAATCAGTGGAAAAATTTCCTTGGGCGAGGATTAACAAAAATAAACAAAAATGACAAGAACTGATGAGGTAGGTATACAGGTATGCTAAATAATTTAAATTAATTTTACTTCTGAAAATAGTTCTAAAAGGAGAAAATCTAGTCCTTTTGAAACACTAAATTGTAGAGCTGAAGAAGTACCCCTTAGAGATTCTCTCTCTCCTACCCTTCTCTCCCTGTTCCCCTGCTTCCTCCCTGCCGCCCCAGAAACTGCAAAACTGTCCTTCTCCAGAACATTTTAGATCTTGCTTCCTAGCATGTTGTAAATTTGGCTCAAATAAATTCTTACAAAAATTATCTACAGGTTTGGACATTTCTTATGTCAACAGACCAAACTTTGAATAAAATCTAACTTAAAACATTTTTATAACAGAATAGAACAGAAAAACCATTCTGAAGAATTCACACTTGTTATTTGACATAGTGTAATGTAATTTTAGCTACCTCTCTTGTCTGGTTGGGGGGAGGGGTGGGAGAGAGAGAGAGAGACAAACATCTGTGTGAGAGAGACACATCAATTGGTTGCCTCCCACACGACCTTGGCCAGGGCCAGGCATTGAACCTCAACCAAGGCATGTGCCCTTGACTGGAATTGAACTCAAGACACTCTGGTCTGCAGGCCAGTGCTCTAACCACTGAGAGCAAAACCGACCAGGGCTATTTTTCAGTTTTATTGGAATTTCGGTTTTAAACAATAAATATGTGATATTTAAAGACTAACCATTGGTTATGGTAGAACTGAGTTTAATAAACTGGACAGCTTTACTTTGTGAAAATTCATTTTGTATTCAGTTCTGCATTAATGATCTTTTTAAAAACATTTTTTTTTCTTTATTGATATTAGAGAGAGGAAGGAAGAGGGAGAGAGAGATAGAAACATCGATGAGAGAGAACATCAATTGGCTACCTCCTGCATGCCCCCCACTGAGGATCAGGCCCACAACCTGGGCATGTGCCTTGACTGGGAATTAAACCAGCAGTCTCTTGGTGCAGGGGTTGATGTTCATCCAGTGAGCTACACCATCCGGGCTGCATTAATGATCTTAGGAGAGGATGTGAATTGCTTTGGTTCTTGAGATCTTGATTTTTCTCCTTTGGAGAAATTTTAGAGAGTATGTACTTTCAAGTGCTGGTGAGGGTGTGGAGAAAAGGAGAATCTAGTACACTGCTGGTGGGAATGCAGACTGGTGCAGCCACTATGGAAAAGAATGTGGTGTTTTTTTAAAAAATTAAAAATTGGCCCTGGCTGGTTTGGCTCAGTGGTAGAGTGTTAGCCCATGGACCCATGAGTCTCGGGTTCAATTCCAGCCAGGGGCATGTACCTGGGTTACAGTTTGTCCCTGGCCCTGGTTGGGGTCGTGTGGGAGGCAACCAGTCCATGTGTCCCTCTCACATCGATGTTTCTCTCTCTTTCTCTCTTTAGATCTCTCTCTCCCCCTCCTACTCTATCTGAAGATAAATAGAAAAATGTCCTCAGGTGAGGATTAAAAAAAAAAATTGAACTGCCATTTGACCCAGTGATCCCACTTCTAGGAATATATCCTAAGAAGCCTGAAACACCAATCAGAAAGAGTATTCGTACCCCTATGTTCATAGCAGCACTGTTTACCATTGCTAAGATTTGGAAACAGCCCAAGTGTCCATCAATAGATGAGTGGATAAAAAAGCTGTGGTACATATATGCAATGGAATACTATGCAGCTGTAAGAAAGAGTGATGTCTTATTCTTTGAGATGACATGGAGGGACCTGGAGAGTGTTATGCTAAGCAAAATAAGCCAGTCAGAGAAAGACAAATACCACATGATCTCACTCATTTATGGAATATAATGAACAATGCAAGCTGATGAACAAAATAGACCCAGAGACATAGAAGTAGGGTACAGACTGACAAACCTCAGAAGAGTGGGATGGAGGGTGGAGAGGGAAGAGATAAATCACAGAACTTATGTGAATGTATGTGTAACCAATGGATATAGACAACAGTGCTGGGAGGAGGGTGTCAATGGGGAAAAATTGAGAAACATCTGTAACAAAAATAAATTAATAAAAATTGAGGGAGCCCTGGCCAGTTTGGCTCAGCGGTTAGAGCATCAGCCTGCAGTCCAGAGAGAGCTGGGTTCGGTTCCCGCCAAGGGCATGTACCTCGGTTGCAGTTTGTCCCCGGCCCTGGTTGGGTCGTGCGGGTGGCAGCCACTCAATGTGTACCTTTCACATCAATGTTTCTCTCTCTCTCTCCTCCCCGCCCCCCACTCTAAACAAAAAAAAGAAAAGAAAAGAAAAAATGTCCTTGGGTGAGGAAAAAAAAATTGAGGGGAAAAAAGGAAAATTATAAGATAAAAACAGATTGGGCATGCAGATAAGCAGAAGGATGGGGGGTGGAGGTGGGAGAGAAAGAAACATCAATGTGAGAGAGACCTGTGGATCAGTTGCCTCCTGCATGACCCAGACTGGGCGGGGGAAGGAACTTGTAACCCAGGTACGTGCTCTTGACCTGGAATTGAACCTGAGACCCCTCAGTCCTTGGGCTGATGCTCTAACCACTGAACCAAACCAGCCAGGGCTGAAACATTTTTTTAAATGCAAATCTAAAATTCAGAAATACAAAATCTAAAGAAAAATACAAATCTAAACTGTAAAACACTATTGCTAAAGAATCTATTTGGGCAAATAGTCTGAGAAGAAACAAAAAAAAAAACTTTAAAAGACCAATAGCACCTTGCTAGCACATTGCTAATAAGGACTAATAAGTACTTAAACTGATGAAAGTGATTCAGACAACAACATATTAACCCCCTACTGTGGCCTGTTTTAAGCTGTTAATAGACATTAGCCTTTTAAAGCAAGACTAACACTTTTATATTCCTTTCCTAAGCTTTTTATACATTTGTGAACTATTATAGCCACTTGCTATATTTGATTCTTATAGGTCAGTGCATTTTCCAGAATATTTTTGAGAATTGCTAACTGCTCTGTAAGTTTAGATTCCTTGTAGTCTTTAAGAGTTCTTAATATAGCCTGGCCTGTGTGGCTCTGGATTGAGCATGGTCCCATGGACTGTGAAGTCTCAGCTCCATTCCTGGTCAGGGCACATGCCTGGGTTGCAGGCTTGATCCCCAGTAGGGGGCATGCAGGAGGCAGCCAATTGATGTTTCTCTCACATTGATGTTTCTCTCACAAAAAATCAATAAAAACATATATTAAAAAGAGTTCTTAATGTTACTCTTTACATTAAATTTTTATTACTATAGCTAAATTTTTTTGGTAGAAGTTATATGGGAAGAATAAATGCTGATGTATATTTCACTGACAAAAAGAATGTGAAAATGATTGTTCTTTGTTTTGTTTTTTTGTTTTTTTTTTATGTGTTAAGGCCAGAATCTTAAAAAATTTTTGACTAGTATTATATCTATAAAATGGTAAGTATTGTAGATAATTGGTTATTTTCCAGAGATGAGTATAATTTTAAGAAATTTGGCCTATATGTATGAGGGAGCATTTTAACAGTATAATTTCCTTTAAAATATTGTAAGTAAACTAATGATGACTCCCTACATGTTAGAACAGTAAGTTACTTTTTATTTAGGTACATTGCTTTTATAACACTTTTAGAGAAGGGATTAGTAAATAGTTTTGGATGTTTTATCTTTCATATATAATTCCAGATATAAAGCTAATTTGACTTGGATTTTATGACAGTTTATCTTGAAGAAGCTGATTACATGAGATAAGTAAATGTTGAAGAATATATTGACTGCCCTGGCTGGTTTGGCTCAGCGGTTGGAACATCGGCCCACGGACCAGAGAGGCCTGGGGTTCGATTCCCGCTAAGGGCATGCACCTGGCTAGCGCTTCGTCCCCGGCCCTGGTTGGGGTTGTGTGGGTGGCAGCCACTCGATGTGTCTCTCTCACATCAATGTTTCTTTCTCTCCCTTCCTCTCCCTCCTGCTCTATCTCAAGATAAATGCAAAAATGTCCTTGGGTGAGGATAAAATATATATATATATATATATTTTTTTTGACTGGATAAATAGTATTGTATATGCTTTGGATAAATTAAGACTTTACAAAAAAACTGGGAGCTTTGATAATTCTTTGAAGTAAAAACATAAATATAGTACCTAATTTGTGATCCAGATGGTACAATTTTAGTGACCACAGAAGTGAATTATACATATACAAAGTGCATTTTTATTATTTCTCATGCCTATTCAAAACCAAGGGGGGAAAATGAAGCAAAGTGTTTATGAGAGATTGTCTTATACAGTTTGTGGATTTCTTATTATGACTAGAAGTTAATATCTGAAGAGCAGGTTTACATCTAAGTGTTGAGTTTATTATTGAAGGGAGTAGTATTGGTGCATAACTTTTTTGTTAGGATTAGTCTTTTGATTAAGATCAAATTTATTTTTTAAATTGATTTTAGAGAGAGAGAGAAACATCAATTTGTTGTTCTACTTATTTATGCATTAAAATGGTTGCTTTTTGTATCAAACCCGCAGCCTTGACATATCAGAATGGATAGAATTTGTTCAGTCTTCATATGTGGGTTTTACAGCCATTGAAACAAAGGTGACTAGTAAATTTGACGACATCAACAACCAATTCTTTACCCAGCAACAAGCATTCAGAAGCTCATCTTTCTCGCAATTTTAAGTGGTTACCACAGCCCTTGAATAACCCTGTCTTTCTTCCCATGGGAAAAATATTTTCTAATAAGCCAGAGTTGAGAGAAAATGTGAAGTGATAACTGGCTACTAATACTACTGCCAACCTGGACTATGATTAAATTTCCCAGACCTGAGAATTCCTTCAATGGATTTATTTCAATAGCTACTTAACTGAACATTTGCTATGTATAAGGCACTATGATAAATATTGACCACTGTTCACCAGAGCTTTGTTATTCAGTTTTTGCCTAAAATGACCCCCTAGTGAAGGTCAGTTCTTAGTTTAAAAAGCATTCATAAGTGTTTTGTAACACATAACACATGATATATCTTAGCTTAACATTCCTTAATATCAGATGTTCAGGTTTATACTCACTGTGAGAATTCAGACTAGTGTCTTCCTTGAAATTAGTGATATTTCACTTAGAATACAGTTACTAAACTTAAGTAAACTGTGACTTAAAGTAAGTTCACTTTAGTGACAAAGAAAGTATTTTGAATTACAAATAAATATTATGCAAAGTACTGCTCTGAAACTAATGAGTGATGAGGAAAATGCTGAAAAAGAAAAGGCAGTTATATATCACTTTTATATAATTGAATTGCTGATTACTAATGTGGTTCGCTTCTAAAAATTCTTACCACTTTCTGCCCCGGCTTTTAGCTTCCTTTTACTTATTTTGCTAACATAACAAGACGTGGGAACAGCATTGTTAGTTGATATTTTTTGAGCTTTCACTATGTGGCATACATTAGCCAAGCACTTCGTGTGTGCCTTTTAACCATCACAATTCTTATGTGAAGTAGTTGTAGTGATCCCCATTTAACAGATGAAGAAATTGAGTTTAAGTAATTTGCTCAAATATAAACAACCAGCAAGTGGTAGAGCAAGGATGAGAGAGCACCTGTTGAGTAACACCAGTACACTTGACTATATCCTTTTTTACTTTGACAAAATTATAAAGGAGATGGGACTGACTCTGTGAAGTCATTGGATATAGGAAGATGAATACACACACTGTTTTCAAGGAGCTCCTGGTGTCAGAGAAAAACAAAAGTCACAGAATTAAGGACAGAATGCTTCATGGGCCCAGGCAATGTTATGGCAAACTGCCTCTAGGGCAGGGTTTTTCAGCCATAGCATTTTGACATTTTGGTTGGATACTTCCTTGTTGGGGGCCAGGAAGGCTGTTCCTTACATTGTACGGTGTTTAACAACATCCCTGCCCTCTACCCATTAGATTCCAGTGTTACTGAGACGACGAGACCTCAGTTCTTGTCTTCTTGAAGGAAAGATTTGAGTCAAGAGACAAAGTTTAGAAAAACAAGCAAGAATTTATTGGCTGCAGCAAAAGCACACTTAGGACATTGAAACTAGGAAGGGCATAGAAGTTGTAGGAGAGCCTAGGCTGGGCTGCTTTGGCTCCCTGGGAGGTCAGAGAAAAGAGGGCCTTGGAGACATGTGCAAGGGATTAGCCTGGGATGAGCTGCTGCTGCCCATTGCTCCCCTGGTTGCAAGTCTCATGGGGTCCTTTGGTGTTTTGGAGATACATGTCTGTGGGGGATGGGAATGGCACAGGCGTGCTTCCTGGAGGGAGAGCACCCAGGAGAGCCCAGGCTGGGCTGCTTTGGCTCACTGGGAAGATAGAGTAAAGGGGTCTTTGGAGACCGGTTCAGGGGGTTAGCCCAGGAAGAGCTGCCCCGCTACCCATTGCTCCTTAGTTGCAGGTCTTGTGGGGGTCCCTTGGGAGTCTAGAAAATATGTGCCTGTCGGAGAAGATGAGGGGAAAGGGAGTGGCAGGGGTATGCTCCCTGGAGGAAGAGCACACTGGGACCTTCCTTTTCAGGGTTTTTTTTTATTTTTTTATCCTCATTCGAGGACATTTTTCCATTTTTTGTACAGACAGAGTGGGAGGGAGAGAGAGGACGAGAGAGAGAGGGAAACATCGATGTGAAAGGGACACATTGAGTGGCTGCCACCCGCACGACCACCCAGGGCCAGGGACAAACTGCAACCGAGGTACATGCCCTTAGCGGGAACCGAACCCGGGTCTCTCCGGACCGCAGGCGGACGCTCTAACCACTGAGCCAAACTGGCCAGGGCCTTTTCAGGGGTTTTAAAGGCTGGGCATTTAGGGGAGTTCTTAGGGAGGATTAATAGAATATTCATCAGCTTTATGCAGATGTACCAAAATGAGATTTATTATCTTAATTTGTCTGCCCTTGGGTGTGGTTGGCAAATGGCACTAACTGGATTTCTGTTATCTGTCTCCTTGAGTAGTGTGATTTAAACTATTTATCCTCTGGTTGGGAAGGAGAAGTGCAAACCATTTACTCTTAAGTGTCCTTGGTTTAGGGAGGATAGGATTTACTAGGTGGCTGCAAACTATTGTGTGTCTATCTTAGTTTCCCTGTTCACTTGTCCTGGAATTTTCTAGCTTCTTACTATAACACCAGTAGCGCACACACACACACACACTTGTGATGACATATCTCCTGGGGCAGGGGGCAGGCTGGGGAATAAAATTGCCCCTGTTGAGAACACTACTCTAGAGTTACAGAGGCTTATCATAAGTGACATTTGAGTGGGCTCTTGAGGCCAAGTACACATCACATTCTAGATAGAACTATATGTACTAAAGCATGGAGGTATGACAATATATTACATTTGGGAGTCAATGTTCATGATGGCTGGAGCATTCATTGTGTAGGGAATGAGGAGTTAGTAAGAGATAAGGTTGATAAAATAAATTAGGACCCAGTTGTGTATGTCATATAAAAAGTGTAGGTTTTTCTTCTATAGGTAGTAGAGAGCCATCATAGATTTATAGGTGAGTGACAGTCTGAATTATCTGTGAGTGACAGAACCACACAGTATTTACTTGCCTCTTTACTTCTTTGTATCTTTAAATAGAGCATAAGTTCTTTGAGGGCAGAAATCATGTCACTCTTGTTCACCATTATATTCCTAGTGCCTACGATGATACTTGGCACAACCTTGTGAAATAGGTAGGACAAAAGCAGGGAATTTATAGATGTGAAAACTCTTAGAAGAGATTGTGGTGGTCATGAGAATGGAACTTGAAGACCTTCATACAAAGGGAGTGTAATAATCAAGGGCCCCAGCTACTGGACTATGAAATCTGCTACATTTTTCTCAAGGCCTCAGTTTTCATGAGCTCCTGACAGCCAGTGGCAGACTCACCTTTTCCTGGGAGACATGGATAGCTTGCTAAACCTTCCTAAAATAGCATGTCATTAAGATGCTTCTTTCCTAACCTTTCCTCTCTACTTCATTCAGGGTCCAACTTGCATCATTGTCTGATGACTCTCCTAGCCTTTGCCAGCCACCTTCCCATTTTCTCTCATGAAAATTTGCACTGATAAAATCCTTGCAGGTTTACTGCCATCTAAGTGTTTGCTCCTTTAAGGCCCTGTATAACACAGAAATTAATTGACTTTCAAAAGGGCACACAGTTATTAAGTGGCAAAATAGATTCTACAATCTAGGATTTAGGTCTTTTAGTCTATTCCTTTAACCATTATATGCTATTTTTTAGTAAGGCAGTAACTTTTGACTCTGGCATTTATTTTTTCTAGCCAGTCTTTTGAGTCTAATGATATGATAAAATGCCTTAAATCTGTAGTTAATGATCAAGTCTTGAAGAATCTCAGATAGTTATTCCACATTTCAACCCAAATTAAGAATTTTCTTGTTATTGTTTTCATGTCATAGACAAAGGTGTGGAAGTGGAAGAAAATATAATACACAATTTGTTTTGTTGAGTGATGTGTTTTGAGATCTTTTCAAATCCCCAAATTTGCAAACAGTAATTTCCTTAGATTCCTTTACTTATTATCACTGCCACTAGCAATTTACTTTCTTTTCTGGGTCTTTCTAGAGTTATATTACACAAGTATAAAATAAGGAACAGAAAAACTACATTGAAATTTGATGCTTGGACAGTTGTCAGACTCATTCACCATATTGGTAACTTGTTTCTGAATATTGTCTTCCCAGCTCATAACCTTCAGAATTGTATTTCTACAAAATTACAATTATATTATGTGAACCTTTTGGGGTATTTACTGAAAGTTAAGTCTCCAAATGTTATATCCCCAAATGTCCTTTGTATTCACTTGGAGACCATTGACGTTAGCGATGTAAGAAATCGCCAGACCTGTAGAGAATTTTTGAGTTTATTTGAGCCCAACTCATGTCATGCCAGAAAGCAAGATCTCAAATGCTTCTGAATATGACAGTTTGCAGCTTCTTTTATGCATCTGAAAATTAAGAAGGGAATTTAAGAAAGATTACATGAAGGTGGGAGAAAGCAAAGTAGGGATTTGATTTTAGGATAGTTAACAAGATTATATGTTCCCTTGAGGGTGGTTATTTCAAAGATGTGTTAACCTAGATGCACAGAAATAATGGACAGGACTTGCTTAAGGCAAAGATAAATCTTATACTGAAGTTATATGCCTAGGGTGTGACCCTCCACCATGACCTGCTCATTTATGAATTTGATCAGATCACCCTGTGAGGGTACTTTCTATAGAACACTGTTTTCATACAGTTTTATAGCCAGTAAAGTAGGGAATAGAAGGAGAGAAGTGAGTGAGAGACATGTACAGGAAGGGGACATAAGGTAATAGAAAGGGCCGAAAGAAGGAATGAATGTTACTTGCTTTGGGCAATGAGCCTCAGGTAACATTACACTTATTTTGTCCCTTAAAGGATGAAGCTCCTTGGGAGTGCAAAACTTGCTTGATTCTCTGCAGTCTTCAGAATCCAGGATGTTGCCTTAAACTTAGTAGTTATTCAGGAAGTGTTTGAAGTCCTTGGCTCAGTTCCTTGGAACATCATCCTGTACACCAACAGGTTGTGGGTTCCATTCCTGGTCAGGGCACATCACATACCTAGGTTTAGGGTTCAATCCCCAGTCAAGCCGCATGCAGGAGGCAACCAATGGATGTTTCTCTCTCACATCAATATTTCCCTTCCTCCCTTCCTCTCTCTCTCTCTCAAAAAAAAAAAAAAACATATCCTAGGGCGAGGATTTATAGGGGGGAAAAAGGAAGTGTTTCATTTGTAACTAAATGACTGGCTGATAAATCAGTGCACATGGTTCTTCAGATATTCTAATCCTTAATTGTTAGAGAGTACTCTGGTTGAGGCTAACTAGAGGGGCCTTTCAGGGTAGAAAGTATTCCCTGAACTGTATCAGTAGCAGCCTGAGAGATAGATGACATTTATCCAAGGGCCAATCCCAGGCTCAAGCCAATTTCCCTACTCCTTGTTTTTGGGCTTGTAAATATATCAACTTTTGAATATAAAATCTTTCTTCAGGTCTTAGTTCTAACTATGCAGTTTCTTCTGACTAGTACATTCCCCAGCATACAACTCAGATTAAAATTTACTAGTCCTTAACTTTTAGGTCTCTTCTTCTTCTTCTTTTTATTTTAGAGAGAGAGAAACATCAATGTGAGAGAGATAACACTGGTCGGCTGCCTCCTGCATGCCCTCTGCTGGGGATTGAGCCCACAATCCCGGGTATGTGCTCTGACTGGAAATCAAACCCAGACCTCTCAGTCCATAGGACAGTGCTCAATTCACTGAGCTACACCGGCCAGGCTTAGATCTCTTAACTATTACTTCTTTCCTGAAATATTTCCTGGCTAATGGTAGAATCAGGTGCTCTTCTATGTGTCCCATGCATCATCAAACCTAAAGACTTTCCTGCATCTGCATCCTTACTTTCCTCATTACTTCCTCTTAGAGTCCAAGATCTGAACCTTTTATTGAAAGCCAACATTCTTCCTGTGCTCTAAATGCCGACTTCTTGCTCTGTGTTTATCTCTCCTCTTTCCTGTGACTTTAATCTCTTTATCTATTTCTTACCAAGTATTCAAACATGATGAAATCACTAACATCTTAAAGAATCAACACAACTTTTATCTCATTTTCCTCCCTAGGAGCCATGTTTGTCAAGAGTTGTTTATATTCACCGGCTCCACACTCCAACCTCCCAGTCACTTCTTAATTTTTTTTTTTTTTGTCCTCACCGAGGACATTCTGTCTATTTTTTGTTCAGATAGAGTGGGAGGGAGAGAGAGGAAGAGAGAGTGAGAAACATCGACGTGAAAGGGACACATCGAGTGGCTGCCACCCGCACGACTCAACCAGGGCCGGGGACGAACTGCAACCGTGGTACGTGCCCTTAGCGGGAACCGAATCCGGGTCTCTCTGGACCGCAGGCCGACGCTCTAACCACTGAGCAAACTGACCAGGGCTCCCAGTCACTTCTTAACCCACTGTAGTCTGGTTCTTTCCTTACCAACAGTGGTGAAGAAAAGATCACACATATACTAATGTGGATCAGCACAGATTAGCTCTGGACATTAATGTCACATAGATACCTCAAACATACCATGATCTAAGGTACTAGTTTTATGTTTTCCCTTTCCTGGGTTCTTATATATTTCCTCCTCAGCTCCTTCTCTCAGACAGTGGCACTATTTTTGGCTTCTCCCACTCCCTTATCTTCCCACACCCATCATTCACTATTGTTAAAACAATTTTAACTTTATCTACATCTCTTAGTTCCCACAGCTACCTCCTTGGACTAGACCACCACCGTCTTTCCCCTGGGTTCCTAACCTACTCCCTTATCTGCCTGGTCCTGGTCTATGGCCCCTCTCTATTGCATTCTCTATAGTGTAGTCATAGTGATATTAGTGATTTTTTTTTTATCCTCACCCGACGACATTTTTCCATTTTTTGTTCAGATAGAGCGGGAGGGAGAGAGAGGAAGAGAGAGAGAGAGAGAAACATCGACGTGAAGGGACACATCGAGTGGCTGCCACCCGCACGACCAACCAGGGCCGGGGACAAACTGCAACCGAGGTACGTGCCCTTAGCGGGAACCGAACCCGGGTCTCTCTGTACCGCAGGCCAACGCTTTAACCGCTGAGCCAAACTGGCCAGGGCATAGTGATATTTTTAAAAGGTAAATATGATTATGTTACTCACCTAATATGACTGTCAATTTCATTTAAGAAAAAAATCTAAATTCTTTAGTATGGCCTTATAAGATTACATTCTTGGACCCTTGCTCTCTTGTTTAGCTTTATCTCTTGCTATTCTCCTCCACACTCAATGAACCTTCCTTAATTCTCAAACCAACTTTCTGTACTCTCTCTTTAGAATCTTTCATGTTCTTTTTTGGTACCTTGAAAGCTGCTTTCTTGCTTTCTACTCCTATCACATACCCTTTCTCTCTTCTTTGTTCTGTTAATTCTTACTTATCCATCAAATCCTAACTTTGACATCACTTTCTTGGGAAAGCCTTTCTGAGACACCTTCCCCCAACTTCCATTTAATTTGGCTCTGCTTTAAGACAAAATAAATATTCTCCCCAAAAGATTGGTGTACTTAAAGAATTGTGGTTCGATCTTAGATTTTAATGTCATATTCTTATTTGGATAACTGGGTTTCTGGTTGTAAATTTCTTTTGTATCTCTTTTAAAAGCCCCCCAGGCAGCCTTTTACTTGCTACTGTGTTTCAAAAGAAGAAAATTATGAGATGAGGACTTGATGAATAGTTAAGAAAGGCATTTCTAAGGGAAGAATTAAATTTCTGCTCCTTGGTCATATTAACAATGCAAGTAATCTCAAATATATATATAAAACTTTTCTGGGGGGGTGGGGGGTGCCAATGGGGTAAAAAGGTAAAATGTCTGTAACAAAAAAATAAATAAAAATTCTTAAAAAAAAACAAACAAAAAAAACTTTTCTGTAAAGGAACAATGCTGGTGGGCCTCTTTTGACTTTGAAATAGTGAAATACTGGTCTCTAGTACATTTCCCTTGGGAGGATGGGCAGGGAGGAGAAGTAATCCAACCAAACATGACTCTCCTTCTCTATAGAGCAGCTTATTTCAAACTTTTTTGATCCAACCCAGGGTAATAAATATATTTTCTTTTGCATTGTGACACACTAAGCTAATACATATACATATGTAAAACTGAAATGAAAGTTCAATGAAATATTTCTATTTTTACCTCTATGATGCACTCTTTGTATTTTCAGATATATTCTATGAAAACAATGCTGATCACAACCCAGTGAATTGATTTCAGGTGTCATGGATTACAACCCTGATTAATGGGTTACAAACAGCCATTTGAAAATACGCCTATGGAAGTATCTGGTGACTAGAATCCATTTTCAGATTGGTCAGTTCAATAAGCAGAATCACAGGCAAGTGGGAGCCCTTGGTATGGGAAGGACTTGAGTAACAGATACTGAATACCTACTATATATGCAGTTTTGGACAAGGAACTATATTTATTTTATATTTACTACCATGTTGTAGTCAGTCGTCTTATTTTATATTGGGAAACTGAGGCTCAGACAGGCAAGTAACTCATTTAAAGTCATGTAAAGACATTTACACCATAACATTGTGTCTCCCAAGTAGCACTGTAGTATACATGTGAAACTTAGAAGGGAATTAGTGACATTTAGGTGTCTTCAAAATTTTATAGTGGAAAATAACAGTAAAAAGCCCCATTAAATGTGAGTTGAGACAGGCATAAACATTGACAAACAGTTAAATAGTGATAGATTATATTGGCTTTTCAGGGAGCTTAAGTTCTTCATGGCTCTGCTCATCCAAGAGGTAGAGGTAATATTCTTAAGGCTGAGATATATGGGGTTTTCTTGTTGGTAAGTAAATGAAATGTTCAGAGGCTTTGCTACTGCACCAGAGCAGATAATAAGGCAATTAGAACTGTTAAATTGATGAAACCCCAGACTGGGATAAATTATATCATGAATTGCAAAGAAACAAGAAATTTTACAGCAACTTTTGTGACCTAAAGATGAAAGATGTATCAGTAAACTGAAGGAAAATTGATAGTTAAAGTGCTAGATATATTGACCTGAAAAACCCAACTAAGCATTTTAGGGCGATTTAGAGTATATTTATCAGCTTTGCAAATAAATAGCAAAAAATATCTCTATGCTTCTAGTTTAACTTCTTCTATTAATAAAATGAATTTAAGATGTGTTTTTTCCTTTCCACTTTTTGTGCTGCAACATACCCTAGGGATCATCTCGCAGGGGTGGGGAACCTTTTTTCTGCCAAAGGCCATTTGGATATTTCTAACATCATTCACAGGCCATACAAAATTATCAAAATTAGCCTGCTATATTTGGTCAGGCTAATTTGGTGAGGCGTGTGATGTTAGCTGGTATTAATTTCGCAGGCTTTATATGGGCCGCGGGCTGTATGTTCCACACCCCCTGAAAGCAACCCCCTCATTTTACAGATATCGAACCTGAGACCTATAGTAGTTAAGCAGCTTACCCAAGATCACGGTACAAAGTAGTCAAGAATTGGAACTAGAACCCAAGTCACGTGACATTCCATTGCTTTCTTTTATTTGACTAGAGTGTAGTCATAGTGATTAAAAGGTAAATATGATTATGTTACTCACCTAATATTACATTTAGGAAAAAATCCAAATTCTTTAGTATGGCTTTATAAGATTACTTTCTGGGACTCCTGCTCTCTTGTTTTAGCTTTATCTCTTGCTGTTCTCCTCCTTCACACTCAGGGAACTCTCCTTAATTCTCAAACCAACTAGAGTAGGAACATTGATGAATGACTTCTTATATAAGCTGATTTATGGAATACTGTACTTTGTTTGAAATTCCAATCATAGAAGTAATCCCACTGCTAACACTTAAATAATGCACTATTTGCCAAATATAACTGGAAGACAGTCACTGGAGATAAGCTAGCCTTTCATGGTCTCTAAGGAATTGACTCTGCTATTTCATTTTTAACAAAGGCTTTGGTTATACTTTCACTGTTATAATCAGATCTGCAAATGTGCTAACCCATACCTAGAAGACAGACTTCTGGTAGACTCCTTAGCAACATGAGATTTTTCGTATTTATGTCAAAAACTTCAGGAGTGGCTGTAATTGTTGGTTTAAGCAAACAGGAAAACTATTTCATTATAAGCTCTGTCTTCCTTTAGAAAACTTTTGGGAGTATTATTCTCTTATATTTATTACGAAAGTTCTTTCTAGGTTTCAGAAGTCATATATGCATATACCTTTAGGTTAAGTAGGCACAACTAAATTCCATTGTTTCAGTTACTAAATGTTAGATCTCTAATAGTCATCATCTGTATTATTATTTTTTCATCTTTATTATTGAGGGTATTACTGATGTCCTACCTTTTTTTCCCCATTGTCCCTTTCCTCCTGGTTCCTGCCCCGCCCCAGGCCTTCTAAATTATTTTTGAGATGATTATACAGGATGGTTATTAATTGATTATTTGTGCAAATAAATCTATTGTAAAGCATTATATAGATGTATGTTATCCAGATGGGACAATTTAGGTCACAGTTAATTTGGAGAAGTCATTTTAAGATAATTAAAGTTCTGCTGGATACGTTGAGGAAGGCTTCCTGGAAGAGACGACATTTGAGGTAGATCTTGAGTAGTATGGATGAAGAGGTAAAGATAGGAAAGAGGATTTCTTTCCTCTTAGCAAAAGAAATAAAATAACACCTCCAGAGCTCATTTAGGAAATAAATAAGACATATTTCAGCCATAGAATGAACATTATGATAGGAATGTAGGAAGCATGGAGTGTATGAGGAGAAATACAACCACAGGGTCTTTAATGTTCTTATGAGAAATTTGGAACTCTGTAGGCATTGTTTCTGTTTATTTAATTATTTGAAAAAAGCAGGGAATTATAATGAAATTTAAAAAAAATTTTTTTCATCCTCACCTGAGGACATTTTTGCATTTATCTTCAGATAGAGCGAGAGGGAGACAGGGAGAAAGAGAGAGGGAGAGAAACATCAATGTGAGAGAGACACATCTACTGGTTGCCACCAGCACGACCCCAACCGGGGCCAGGGACAAACTGCAACTGAGGTATGTGCCCTTAGCGGGAACCGAACCCAGGTCTCTCCAGTCCACGGACTGATGCTCTAACTGCTGAGTCAAACCAGCCAGGGCTATAGTGACATTTTGAAGACTGAATTATGGAGGTAAAAGAGAACAATTGTTTCCTAGTGTTTCTTTTTTTTTTTTCCAGCTAGATTTTTAAGTTAGAAGCAACTTGATCTCTGATGTACTATGTCTAGTTAAATGCTATGTAATAGTGGTTGCATAGCCAATTAATTTATTTTAAATAAATGAATTTCTGCTTAGGGAATTTTTTTTAAGTGGAGATAATCCTATTTTGTTTATAATGCAAACCTATGAGTCAGGCATGTAAAACTGGCCTGTTCATGTTTGCCAAAAGCTAATGACAGCATTCAGAATGCATATAAAATATGTAAAAAATAATAGAAGAGTGAACGATAAGCATATGGGTATGTGAAGTACAAATTAAGCCAAATAAACTTCAATGCTCTTAGTATGTTTACTTTTTAATAGAATAAAATTACAAAATTAATATTCAATAGGGGTGAAGCCAAAACCTAATTTTCACCAAAATGATTACTACTTTCAGGAAAATGAAAATAAATTCAAGTTAGTTGTAAATACAGACTGAAGACCAGCAGTTGAATTATACCAAAGTAATGATGGCATTATATTGAACTGAAGGTGATGTTCTTTATTATGCCATGGGTGTTGTGTTAAGTAGTTTTATTTAAATTATTTTAATTACCTGGAAGAAAAAGTGCAAAAAAAAAATTTACAAAGGATGCAAAATTTGGATTGTAATTAACACTGAAAAGAGCTAGAGTGATGAGGCATGCCTAGGTAGATAAGCACAGTAACATTTCCTTTGAGGGGAAAATGGAGGAGATTAAGTGCATTAAAATGTTTTGTTTCTAATTTGGCATTTGCCAATCTCAGTAAAAATTGTGTATCCCATTTAAGAGCCTATCTTTCACATTGTGATTCTTTGTGTCCGGGATATCAATAAACAAAAGTCTCTCAATAATATGTAGAACCTAGATATATTTTTTCATAGGACATAAAATATATATTTATTTATAGAGATACATTTTTAAGATTGAGAGAAATTCTGAGACAGGAAACTTGTCACTCTGTGGAGAAGCTATAGTTCTAGAAAATGACTTTAGTAGTATCCCAAATCACTAATTGGGAAGATATTTTTATTTTTTTCTTTAAAAGTACTTTAAGGAGAAAATATTGTAATAAGTTTCTTCAACTACCCGTCATAGCCACTCTGAATATTAAATTAATGAGACTCTACCTAGAAATTACCTCTCAAGTTTTATGGAAGTTTCTCTTAGAAAAAACAAAAAACAAAGTTGTTAACTGTCTTTCACTTTACCACTAAATTAAAATATTTTATTTTATTTGTGGAAAGTGCTCTCTTATCCACATAAAACCTAGAGGCCATAAAGGTAAGATAGACTCGACTATATAAACATAATAAAATAAAATTTCATTAGGGAAACAGAACAAAAAGGAGGTAAAAAGAGGAAAACTCAAAAAAGGTGGAAAGACAAATGACCTTTTAGGGAAAGTATTTACAAACTACATGAGAGATAAAGGATAAATTAATAAGAAAGAGATGAATACTCCAACATAAAAGTAGGTAAGAATATAATCAGGAAATTCACACGAAGAAAGAAGTAGGATTGGATGACATATGAATAATAGCACTGTGTACTACATATGGTTGTAAGCACTTTACAGATATGAATCCATTTAATTCTCCCAGATAATGTTATTGTCAGGTACTGTTATTATTCTTGCTTTACAGTTGAAGAAACTGAAGCACCAAGAATTTAAGTAACTGAACTAGTGGAACCAGCATTCAAATGGTTCCAGACAGTCTGGTTTTAGACTCTGTACTTTTAATGACAATGTTACTAATCGAAAAAATGCAAATAAGCATAGCAATGATATTATTGGTCACCTGTCATATTGGCATAGATAAAAACACCAATACCAAATGTTAATGAGAGAAATGGGCTTTCTTCTCATTCTTGGTGGGAATATCAATTGGTAAAATATTTGTGGAGGGCAATTTGGCAATACATATTAGTAAGTAAAATGTTTATATCCTTTGACCTAGAAATACCATAAAAAGATTTTCATCTAAAGATATACAGAGAAGGGAATAGATGTGTGTTTAATGATGTTAAACACACAGATGTGTGTTTATAATGTTATTGAAAAATTGGATATAATATAAATATTCATCAATAAGATATTGCTTAATATAGTGCTAATCAAACACTATATAATTGTGTTTGTTTTTTGTTTGTGTTTTTTTAAAAACAACCTGATGTAGGGCTGTCTACATTGACATGGAAGGATATTCACAACCTGTTGAGTGAGATTAGAAGATCACCATGAGCAAAGGGAGATCACCATGAGCAAAGGGAGAGTAGTTATCTTTTGGTTGCTCACTGCTTGGCACATTGTAAGCATATGGTAAATAGTGGGTGGATGGATGGATAGGAGAATATGGTATAGTGGAAAGATTCTGAGTCTTAAAACTGGCAAGTTTCTATGCTTGTGCCCTCCTAGTAACAACAGATCACTTGAATTCAAGTCCTTTAAAACATTGCTGTTCCACAAATATAAAAAGAAGCAATTCAGCTTGTATTAACATCTGTATTAATTTTTTAGGGCTGCCATAACAGAATTATCACAAACTGAGTGGTTTAAAACAACTAAAATTTATTCTCTTATATTTCTGAAGACTAGATGTCTAAAATCAGATAATCAACAGGGCTATGTTCCTCTTTCTGAAGGCCCTAGGGAAGAATCCTTCCTTGCCTCTTCTACCTTTTGATGTTTGCCAACAATCCTTGATATTCCATAGCTTTTGGCCGTATAACTGCTATCTTTACCTCTGTGATCACATGTGTGTATTCTCTTTTAAGGACACCAGTCATTGGATTTAGGGCCCACCCCAATCTAGTATTACCTCATCTTAATGAATTACATCTATAGAGACCCTATTTCCAGAGATCACATTCTGAGATTCCAAGTGGGCATTAATTTTGGGCAACACTATTCAACTCAGTACAACATCTTAGCTGAATACCGCCTTAAGGATGTAGTCTTTCTGAATATTCAAGCTTTTAAGTTTTACTTTTTTAAAAACACCAAAAATTGCCCGACTGGTGTGGCTCACTGGTTGAGCATCGACCCACGTACCAAGCAGTCGCCGGTTCGATTCCCAGTCAGGGCACATGCCCAGGTTATGGCCAAATCCCCAGTCAGGGGCATGCAGGAAGTGGCCAGTCGATGTTTTCTTTCATCGATGTTTCCATTTCTCCCTACATCTCCCTTCCTCTCTAAAAATCAATAAAGAAAAATATATATAAAAAATAAAAATACCAAAAATTATTTTAATTTAAGCATTCAGACTGGAAACATATTTGAAATATTTATATAGTACTGCTGTCAACACTGGAAATATTAATTAAAATGCTATCTAAGAAACTGGAAATAATATTTAATCTCAGAGGATAAAATAAAGTCAACCTTTAATAGATCATAATAAAGATACAAAGATGTCTGAAAGAGAGAATGAGTCCTAGTCTTAAAAGACTAGATTGTTAATTGATTGGCTGTATTTTCCACAAAGAGAATGTGTTAACTTAAAGGATGTTTGGTCAACAGTAAAAACACAGAACAAAGAAAAAGGTGGTTTTGTTCATCTAAGTGCTGTCCACGAGAGAGGGGCCTTCTGAGTATACTTTTACTGTTTGTACAATGACACTGTCTGTTCTCCTTCAAGTAAAAAAGTAGTTTTTGAACTTTTATTTTTAACAGTGGAACTTTTTTCCTCCAAAAGAAATCTTACATAGATTCCAAGCATTGTAAAACAACAAAAAACAGAGCCACCGAGGTAACTCCTTAGAATGCTAATGTTGGAAAGGCTGAGAATGGCTTCATCTATAAAATATTCTGTTTATATAATTCTCTTTTTTCTGATTCCATACTCACCAATCAACTTTCTGATAAGGCTATATGGTTTTTCACATAGATCCACCTATCATAACATAATGGGCTTGCCTTTTGGAAAAAGACTATTCTAGTGCCCGTAACAAATTATGCTCCTCATTGTATGTTAATAAATTGGCATTCTGGCGTTATGCATCTGCCTCATTAACCAATGTTATCCTACTCTTTAAGACATGATTGCACTCATGGTGGGCTGACCAAATAAATTTTGAGCTTGAGAACCAAACCCTTGGCTGTAATTAATTGACCAAGGAAAGGAAGGCTTTTTAGTGAGGCCCTCCTGACCTTTCCATTGGAACACAAACCAAACATTGTCATCAGCTATGAGTCATCATAGTTATGAGTCTTTGTTTTTCTCATTGGAATATCTACCAATTTTTCTTTGTTTTTAAACAGAGCATATCAATATCATACCTTTTTAATACTTTGATTTGTGGATGTTGTTTCTTATAAATAAGGTTAGACACCCTTAGGAATTATCAAATTTGTTGAGGTCTTTGTATTCTACATAAAATGACTCTATCTGCC